>NC_134485.1:385289050-385574050 GCF_040206685.1 Ascaphus truei
GTATTGGCGGGGGCATTTTTAATATGTATTGGCGGGGCGGGTATATTTATTATGTATTGTGGGGTTACATGTATTTAGGGGGTGGGTTTTTTTGATATGTATTTTGTGGGGGGGATTTAGTGAGGGGTTAATTGACGGAAGGTAGGGGCGAGTGAGAGGAGAGGGGGGGGGATTGAGTGAGGAAAAGAGGGAGTAAGAGTGAGACGCAGGGGAGATAAATACATGCGAGGCGGGAGGGAGGAGTGTGAGTGTGACGGAGGGGAGACAGAAATACATGGGTAGAGAGTGGGAAATAGAGGGGGCTCGTGAGGTGTGAAATTAACTTAAGGCCTCACTTATAGTGCTGGCGACACATGCTGCGGTTGCTGGAAAAATCAAATTAAAGTGACTTCCAGCGATCGCGACCAAGCCATTGCACCATCCTGTCGCTCCTACTATAAGCACACTCGACAGCGTCAATACTTTTGTTTTGGTGCGACATCTCCAGTACTATAAGCGTGGCCTAATATGTGTCAGCAAGATAGGGGTTCCCTGAGATTTTTTTAAATACTTTAAGATTTCCTCCAAACAAAAAAAGGTTTGGAATCACTGTCAAGGCAATGTAAAATAATGTACGGTACATTCTGTTTTGTAATAAAATGTGAAATGCCTAAATTTGATAATGTCTTGAATGACCAAGGTCATGAAACGTTTATACTTTAGACACCAGTTTTCAGACATTGAGTATATACAGCAGAGACTACGACTATTCTAACACAAACCAGTGGCAATCGCCAAAAAGACCCAGGTACACCCAGGTACATTCAGAATACATAAACAACAAAACAGGTAGCGCTAACCGCAATGTGTGTGGTGTAGTAACTATTACCTTATATATTAATTAAAACTATACATAAGGGGCTGCCTAGGACACAAAGCCTGACCCCCTGGTCAGGAAAACAGTATGGACAGGGAATAGTTCCGTGGGCGCCTATAAAATTTTACCACTATAAAGGATATACGAAAACCAAGCCTGTTGGTTGTGAAGATTGTTGATCCTCACGGTGGGCTTGAAAACAAAGAGAAAGCACAACACATAGCGTAATACTGTTGAAACATTAAACAAACCACATATAAGACAACATATAACAGCTGAATACTGAAATGGTATTTTTAGGACAATAAAATAATTTAATAACAATTAATATTTACTATAATGCACAATTTGCATGGACATATAGATTTAAGCAATTAAAAATATGAATAGGTGGTTCAACTGCTCCGTAGCACCAATGTTGATGATAGCAATGCCTACTCACCAGATGGAATAGGTTTGCAGGCAGTGGATATTTTAGAGAGTATCCCCTCTCATCTGTGTGCTGCTCTCTGCTTAGCTGGCGTCTCTGTCGGCTCGTGGGTGCAGCTCATCAGCAGGGACTCCTGCAGCTCCAGGAAGCACGTCTGAGCAGATGGAACTCAGCTGCAGCTGATTCAGCACGATGTCAGCCACGGACCACCGTGAGCTAGTCTATCTGCTGCTCACTGCTAGCTGGCGTCTCTATCCGCTCGTGGACGCAACTTGTCAGCAGGTACTCCTGCAGGGCGCCAAGCAGGGCGCTTGAATAATGGGAAACCGCAACAGCTGGTTCAACTCGTCGGCGGCTATAAGAGATGGTTAGCTGGCAGCTCACGTTGATTCACCGATGTACGGGGGGTACTACACCAATGTTCAAGCCCCGCACACATTGGTGTAGTACCCCCCGTACATCGGTGAATCAACGTGAGCTGCAAGCTAACCATCTCTTATAGCCGCCGACGAGTTGAACCAGCTGTTGCGGTTTCCCATTATTCAAGCGCCCTGCTTGGCGCCCTGCAGGAGTACCTGCTGACAAGTTGCGTCCACTAGCGGATAGAGACGCCAGCTAGCAGTGAGCAGCAGATAGACTAGCTCACGGTGGTCCGTGGCTGACATCGTGCTGAATCAGCTGCAGCTGAGTTCCATCTGCTCAGACGTGCTTCCTGGAGCTGCAGGAGTCCCTGCTGATGAGCTGCACCCACGAGCCGACAGAGACGCCAGCTAAGCAGAGAGCAGCACACAGATGAGAGGGGATACTCTCTAAAATATCCACTGCCTGCAAACCTATTCCATCTGGTGAGTAGGCATTGCTATCATCAACATTGGTGCTGCGGAGCAGTTGAACCACCTATTCAGATTTTTAATTGCTTAAATCTATATGTCCATGCAAATTGTGCATTATAGTAAATATTAATTGTTATTAAATGATTTTATTGTCCTAAAAATACCATTTCAGTATTCAGCTGTTATATGTTGTCTTATATGTTGTTTGTTTAATGTTTCAACAGTATTACGCTATGTGTTGTGCTTTCTCTTTGTTTTCAAGCCCACCGTGAGGATCAACAATCTTCACAACCAACAGGCTTGGTTTTCGTATATCCTTTATAGTGGTAAAATTTTATAGGCGCCCACGGAACTATTCCCTGTCCATACATTCAGAATACATGCCTTAAACTTGCCTTAAACTAGACCCAGCATTTATGCATTGATTAATGGCCCATCAAATTAACAGCGGGGGTTCCTGGCAGCCCCATTCAAACTGAATGGGACTGCCAGGGACCCCTGCTGTGTTAATCCTATGGGTCATTAGTCAATGCAGAAATGCCTTAAACTTGCCTTTAACTAGCCAGGTTACACCCAGCATGTACCCAAAATGTAACCGGGCTTGTTTAAGGCAAGCTTTAGAATATTCGTGGTCTCGCCTGTATGTACTGTAGCATCCAATGTCCCCATAGGCAAAGACATTCACTTTGCCATCTGCCAGACATGCGCTGAACTGCAAACACAGAAATAATAGTTCAGTATGACAACTAAATACAGGAGGGACAACTCGCTGCTGACAACAACTCGCCGTCAACTCACCGTCAACTCACCGTCAACTCACCAAATACCTACAAATAGGGGGAATATGTGGGAGACCAGGACCATTTCATACTAAAAGTCCCATGTAGGAGATAGACCTTGCATTTTAACATCAGCTTTGACCGCAGACCATATGAAGGGTTAACGAGGCGGCGAGTATCTGTTTACAGATAAGGGTGCACTGAACAACTCATATCAACAGTGGCATTGTCTAATGGTACAAACTAACTACACTAACTCATAACCACATCTAAGGATAACTACAGCTTAGACCTATCTGCTGTAAGGACTATTTTGACCCTATAAAAATGCTAGAATACAGCTGTAGGACACTGCATAGCGTAGTATTTATTAAGTACAGCAGAGACTGCGATTATTCTAACACAAACTAGTGGCAATCACCAAAAAGACCCAGGTACATCCAGGTACATTCTGGATACATGCCTTAATCTTGCCTTAAACTTGCCTTAAACTAGCCCCAGCATTTCTGCATTTATTTAATGGCCCATCAGATTAACAGCGGGGGTCCCTGGCAGTCCCATTCAAACTGAATGGGACTGCCAGGGACATCTGCTGTGTTAATCCTATGGGTCATTAGATAAATGCAGAAATGCTGGGGCTAGTTTAAGGCAAGTTTAAGGCAAGTTTAAGGCAGAAATGCAGAAATGCATAAATGCCTTAAACTTGCCTTAAGCTAGCCTAGCACATACCCAGCACATACCCAGAATGTAACCGGGCTAGTTTAAGGCAAGCTTTAGAATAGTCGTGGTCTCGTCTGTAACTAAGAGGGCCATATGAACTTTGTTTTACACCCCATTACTACCCCAGCAGATATACTTACCTATTGTGGGGAGTTTGAGATTACACTGTAGTCAGGAGAGTCTCAATAAGTGGCTACTACTATATTACCCTGCCAATAGGCACAGGCTACCTAGTTACTCTTGCTACACTTATAGCATAGAATTATATGTACTACACATGCATCTGCAGTGAACACTATTAGTGACTGCAACCAGGGCACAAAACCTTGTACGGGCAGACTGATTTCCCAATCTCCAGCATATTTTTAATATTTCGCATGCATTAATAGGCTTTTTGCACATACATTTTTACGTCACTCACTGCAGGTTATGTTTATACCACCCTTTTTTTAACGCTTGAGCATATCTCCAATTAACATTTATTTTAAATCATTCATATTACTTTCACCAGGTTAGATATACAAAAATCCGTTACCTTGCAATACCACCTTACTCTGTCTCTGATTTTTACCTTAATTTAGTTCCAAATATAGATCCTATCAGATTTAATGATCAGATCCTATATACTAGGGATGACCTAGTCTCCAGGGGTTTTGTTGGTGGCCATCTGGCCTGTCCCATTAATATTCATCTTGAATATCGACATTGGGGTTACTTTCTCTCTTTTGTTTGTTGTCGATTTGAGTCAGACACTGAATTTAAAAAATGTTTGGTATTAAGTCTCAATATGTCTGTATTTTATATTATATTGGTTTTATATATGTATTTTGGCTTGTACATTTTTATATTTTTATAAATGGTTAGATTTATTGAATTCATCTGTTTCAAGGATCCAATAAAATGTTAACCTTTGTGTGTGTTTGTGTGGGTGTTTGGGGGGGGGAGGTTAATAGTTTAGTTAATTTATATTATTTCATTTTCAACTTAATAAATAGTGCTATAGGGTTATTGTATTACGTTTTGTACTGTAATTGTATTAAAATGTGTATTCTGCAGGTATTTTGTCTTTATAATGGATTGCAACGTTAACAATTACAATCAATTTTTGTGGGATTAATTCCATCTACTGTGACTGGTATATAAAAGAGCGAGAGGTGTACTAGATCAATAGAACACCTGAAGAAGCCTCAACAACAGTCAAACACGTAGGGTTTTGGACTCTTGTGCTTGCCTTAGCTAGCCCTATCATCACGTGATCCAGAGCAGTAATTCCTTTCTATCTTACGCTACACATGCAAAGTGTGCTGCGCAATCGCCTTGCAGGCATCAGATCTGATGTCTCTGAAGGAGCGGTGAACGCACACAATAAGGGCGCTGGTGTCCTTTGTAACTCCTAAGGGTCGTATATATTGGAATTGCTGCAAGAGTATAAGTATTAGCATGCATGTTTAATACAATTTTACAGTTTAACAATGTTTGTCCATTTTTCTTTTAACTTTTTTCCTCTCCTTTAATAGAATTAAAAAGCTACTGTAGTGATTGATTCTGAGAATATCAATAATTGTTATGCAGGCACATCGAGAACCCCCCCCAATTTTTTTTTCAGACTTGAAACTCAAATTGAATGAGAAGTCATACACGCATGCGCCTAAATGTGATGATACGCATATGCGTTTCAACAAGGTTCCAATGAGACATTCGCGCATGCGCATAAAATAAAAACAGTATGAAAAGAAGAGCAAGCCTAGCACAAGTATTGATTAATAAATAATACATATAGAAATGTGATGACACGCATACAGTATGCGTTTCGACAATGTTCCAATCCGCATGAGCGGGAAAAATATTTTATATTCGGAAGAAGACGTGACGTTATATTTTTGTAATACTGTACTTCTTTTCCCTTTAGTATCCTGTATACAGTACAGTATGTGTCCTCATATTTTTTATGTGTATGGCTAAGGAGCCTCATACTACTGTATACATACTACAGTATACAGTATAAACTGTATACAGATATGTACGGCTTTAGGATGAATTGCTATTAGACTTTGAAGACAACAGGTCGCGATCGCCCACTTGAGTTTCTAGACGGTATTGCAGACAACGCTAAAATGCAATTTTTAGCGCACGATAGAAAACCGATCGAAAAAAGAGTAAATTTCTAAACGGTTGGAAAACAGAGCGTGGCTGGCCACGGTTTCAGAGCGGGTCGGCATTCATCACTTTAAAATAAAGGCTGGCACAACTGTACAGGTTGGAAACCTGTTCATTGTGAGAAGCAATTCACTTTTTGACATTTACTGTTTATCATTGTTTTATTATTGTATATTGTTATTTTAGGTTGTTATTTGCGCTTTTTTTGTTATTTTTTCAAATTTGAAATCATACCTAAAAGATACTACTGAGGTGATAGTGGCTTTGGAACAACTAGAATGAAATGTTTTACACTGTAATTGATCATGAAAAAGGTATTGAAGCCATTAATAGAGTATTGATGAATGATAAAGAAATGCCGGTTGATCACACCACTTTCTACTGGAGGGAATAGATTTCATTCTAAGACAGAATTACTTTTGGTTTAACAACGACTACTTCCACCAGCTCTGTGGTATAGCCATGGGCACAAGGTTCACACAGAGCCGTGCAAATTTATTTTGGGGCATCTGGCCCAAAGATGAGTTTGGTTCGAGCCTGGTCCTATGTCTTTTTCATCTGGACTGAAGATTTGGTTCTCCTAGATAGTTTAATCTTGTGTTTGAACTCTATTATTTAAAATGTAAAGTTCACATCAAAGATAAGTTGGAATTGGAATTGAACATTTACTTTCAAACGAATGAACTCAAAACAAAAGCTTTCTTTAAGCAGGTTGACAGTAAATTATATTTTAAAATCCAGTTGTCAACAGCCTAGTTGGATTTCTACTATTCAATTTGGACAGTTTAGACGACTGAAGAGAAATTTCACAGACAAAATGTCTATAACCAACAGGCTGGAATACTAGAAAAATGTTTCCTCAACAGAGACTATGAGAAAGAGACCATTAAAGTAGTTCTAGAAAAAATGGACAAACTGGATAGAAATGTTCTTGTCAATCCTAGCATAAGAGAAGTCAAACAAGATAGGAACTCCAAGACTTCATTTATAACCTAGTATAATAGAGAGGTCTATAAGACAAAATAAATAATTTTAAAACACTGGCATATCTGTCTGAATGATCCAATACTTTGAATTAATCATCCCTAACATGGATCTATGTGTCCTGATCCATGTTATTTTTAGAAAAGCTCCAAACCGTAAGAGCAAATTAGAACCCAGTATTTGGAAATCTTTTAAAAGTCCAAATACCAAAAATTGGCTTAGTTGACGAAAAGGTTTTATCGGCTGTCTCTCATGTAAGGTCTTTAATTTTAGTTTGAAAGACAAAAATAATTTTACATCAAACAAATCTGGAAAATCATATGAGAACACCACA
This sequence comes from Ascaphus truei, assembly GCF_040206685.1. Taxonomy (NCBI): domain Eukaryota; kingdom Metazoa; phylum Chordata; class Amphibia; order Anura; family Ascaphidae; genus Ascaphus; species Ascaphus truei. The sequence goes on from NC_134485.1 coordinate 385,296,144, forward strand.
AAAACTGCAGAATGGATCATGTGGTTTATTGTTTGGAGTGTCTCTGTTGGTTGCAATGTAGGGAGAGCCACATGACCTCTCAGTGTGCTTATTCTGGAACACATGGGAAATATTAGAAGAAAGATCCTGGCCCTTAGTGTATCCAGACACTTTGGGGCCTATTCACTACGCTTTGATAAGTTCAGTGCATTGCCGAGTGAGTTTGCATTTCCATAATGCACTATAAAAATTTGTGTCAAAACAGTATTCACAACGAAAAATCACATATTTTTTAAAGATCAGTAAAAAAATTGTCACTACTTAGTTTTTCCCCCAAAGACTTATCACATTTAAACTGTTTGCTTAAACTGCATCCTGGAAGAGCTAAACATTAAAATACATCAACCCTACTACCAACCCCCTCTCCCCCCCCCCAACATATACAGTACAATATTGGGAAAATTCAGATTATCCAGATACTGTATGGATAATACAGATGAAATTGTTGGTTCTGACCCATTGTCTGATAAAAAATCCCTGAGCAAAAATAAAAAAACTGGATGAAGAACACTAGTGTTCTTTTTCAAAACCAAAACAGATATGTAACATCCCCCTTTGTTCTATGGGAGGCCCATAAGGCCCCCCTTAGAGGAAAGCTAATCAGCATTGCTGGAGGCAGAAAGAAAGAATGGGCAGTCAATATAAAAAGGGCCTAAATAAAATTGGAAGAACTGACAAAATTACACCAAAAAGGGGGCCAACATGTGGATCTAATTAATGTAAATGAGGCCAAGACTGAACTGAATCTCCTTCTCATAGCTAAGGCAGAACAATCCCTCACCTTTACTAAGGCTACATTTTTTGAAAAATCAAATAAACCTGACAAAATGCTGGCAACTAGACTTAGATCCGCTCCAACAAACCGTAATATCCACGCGATCAGACAGAAATCAGGTAATCTCTCAACTAACCCGACCTTGAAAATCAAGGAATTCCAGGCATTCTACTCCAAATTATGCGACGGTAACAAGACTAAACAAAGCAAACAGTTGACATCCCAACTGACATACTTCCTAGATTCAGCTAATCTCCCCACTCCAGATGATAAAGACAAATTAGCCCAAAATTTCACACTAGAAGAAGTTCTCTGGGTTATTAAAGATCTCAAATCAGCTAAGGCTCCGATGGCTTTTCAAACCTAGACTATAAAAAATTCTCCCATATCCTCGTCCCGGTCCTATTAAGTATGTTCAACTCTATAGTCATAGACTCCCAATTTCCCTGCAGCATGCTCAAAGCATCCATAGCTCTAATCCACAAAGATGGAAAAGACCCTACAGACTGTAAGAACTACAGACCAATTTCTTTAATAAACTCTGACTTAAAAATATTTTCCAAAATATTAGCTAATAGATTAAATAAAGTTCTCCCCTCATTGTGGGTTTTGTCCCTGGAAGACAGGCTGCGGACAATACAAGACGCATTATTGAGTTGGTGGCGTTAGCTGTAAAAAATAAGATACCATCGATGGTCTTGAGCCTTGACGCAGAAAAGGCATTTGACCGAATCGACTGGAAATACATGTAAAAGACGATGCAGGCATTTGGAGGCATTTGCATTTCCTTAGAGCCATCGAGACTTTGTACACTACACCATCGGCAAAAGTATATTCCCAAGGTTTCTCTTCTGAGACTTTTCCTATATTGAATGGAACCAGGCAGGAATGTCCCTTATCTCCGCTGCTATTCGCCCTCTGTATGGAGCCTCTAGCTGCAAACATAAGAAACAACCCCAACATAGCAGGAGTTCAGGTGAAGGGACAGATATACAAAATTGCACTTTATGCAGACGATGTGATCCTTACAATAACCAAACCTCAAACTTCGGCTCCCGTACCTGTAGTCTATTCTGTCTTGTTTTAAAGATATCTCAGGTTTCAAAATCAATAGTAACAAGTCTGATGCACTAAATATAAATTTGTCTAAAGACCACGTTAAATTTATTTCTCTAAACTTTGACTTTAAGTGGCAACCGAAGGCGATCAAATACCTAGGGATATTTATCACAAAAGACTATAGCATCCTCTATAGGGAGAATTATCCAAGGGTCCTGAGGGCTCTCAAATCTGATATTGGGTCATGGTCCAACCGCGCTATTTCATGGATAGGCAGAATACATAGCATAAAAATGAACATACTGCCCCGCCTCCTATATCTTTTCCAGACTCTGTCCATCCCCTTGGTACTAGAGGAATTTAAGACTCTACAGTCTATTATAAACAAATTTATCTGGAAAAATAAAACACCAAGAATTGGTAAGAAAATTTTAAATATACCGAACAAGACAGGAGGCCTTGGTCTCCCATAAGAAATATAAACAAAAGAAACAGCGCACAACGCCAAATAGTGAAGCAAGTAATGCTATATATTAGTAATTACAGGGTAATAAATCTGCGTACATCAAAACAGTGGAATAGGTGCATTTAGTGTGTTTCACACAAGTTACCACTCAGCAACTGTTGTCAGAAGAGTCTGCAGCTTGCTTCTCTCAGCGGGGGCGCTACGTTGGTTCAGGAGCAGGATTAATGTCCAAAACCCCTCATCCAGCAGTACATCGCTCCCAAGGGGATTTCCCTTTACAGCAACCACGCTCCGTTGCAGGTATTGGTGCTTGGTGGGACCGCTCGCGCTTCCAAGCCGTCTGGTGCAGCTCGTGTAGCTCAGCGAGCAGATCCACTGTACGGGGGTGAGACCTCAGCTCTGCAAGGGTACACTCGGCGTGCCACGTTGTCGCTCCGTCACGGGATACTGCGTGATGACGTCACAGTCTCCGCAGCAGCGAGGGAACCGCCAGGGAGGCAGTCAAAGTCTCTCAAAGTCTCTCAAAGTCTCTCATATGCCCAAAATTACCACCGGGAGTAATACTAGCAGGGTGAAGCCAATGGAGGCAATGGCAATATTAAGGCACTAGATAAAAATCATCCAACATGTTTCGTAGAATAAACTACTTCTTCAGGGAATAATTTAGCCATTACCCAGAGGTCTTAAGTACCTAACAAAGATGTCTCATTGGTCAAACAATTAAAAATGGACCAATCATCTAGACTAGGGAATGGTTAAAGTGATAGGGAAGATGAAATCATTACTTTTAAAACAACAACTTTATTAACTACATACATAATAAAAAGATTTTATAAACATATAAACTAAACCTAGCATAAATAATTTAAAGCATGCTGGAATAAAAGAAACACAATATTAGTACTAAAATAAATAGTATCATATAAAAGATGCAACTAAAAGTAACAATATAAATACATATAGACAATAGAACAGAGCAGGGAAAACAGAGATACATAGATCAGTGATATCCCTTGGGTTTAAGTGGAGAAGGGGGCTAGAAACGCAGCCTTAAAGTTCGTATCCAGGAACACGTCAGAAATATAAAAAACGGTTTTGAAAAACACAGTGTTTCCACACACTTTTTATTACACCACAACAAAGATCCGTCCAGTCTCACTTTTAAGGGGATTCAGTTTATTCCTGTAAATAGAAGAGGTGGGGACAGAGTTAAAACACTATCATCTAAGGAGACATATTGGATACACAAGTTAGATACTATGTCCCCTAAGGGGTTAAATGAGGATGTTGACATCTGGGCACTTTATTAAGAGGAATTTTTATTAAAAAAAAATTCTAGCCCCCTTCTCCACTTAAACCCAAGGGATATCACTGATCTATGTATCTCTGTTTTCCCTGCTCTGTTCTATTGTCTATACGTATTTATATTGTTACTTTTAGTTGCATCTTTTATATGATACTATTTATTTTAGTACTAATATTGTGTTTCTTTTATTCCAGCATGCTTTTAATTATTTATGCTAGGTTTAGTTTATATGTTTATAAAATCTTTTTATTATGTATGTAGTTAATAAAGTTGTTGTTTTAAAAGTAATGATTTCATCTTCCCTATCACTTTAACAATTACCTAGTCTAGATGATTGGTCCATTTTTAATTGTTTGACCAATGAGACATCTTTGTTAGGTACTTAAGACCTCTGGGTAATGGCTAAATTATTCCCTGAAGAAGTAGTTTATTCTACGAAACATGTTGGATGATTTTTATCTAGTGCCTTAATAGTGCCATTGCCTCCATTGGCTTCACCCTGCTAGTATTACTCCCGGTGGTAATTTTGGGCATATGAGAGACTTTGAGAGACTTTGAGAGACTTTGACTGCCTCCCTGGCGGTTCCCTCGCTGCTGCGGAGACTGTGACGTCATCACGCAGTATCCCGTGACGGAGCGACAACGTGGCACGCCGAGTGTACCCTTGCAGAGCTGAGGTCTCACCCCCGTACAGTGGATCTGCTCGCTGAGCTACACGAGCTGCACCAGACGGCTTGGAAGCGCGAGCGGTCCCACCAAGCACCAATACCTGCAACGGAGCGTGGTTGCTGTAAAGGGAAATCCCCTTGGGAGCGATGTACTGCTGGATGAGGGGTTTTGGACATTAATCCTGCTCCTGAACCAACGTAGCGCCCCCGCTGAGAGAAGCAAGCTGCAGACTCTTCTGACAACAGTTGCTGAGTGGTAACTTGTGTGAAACACACTAAATGCACCTATTCCACTGTTTGGATGTACGCAGATTTATTACCCTGTAATTACTAATATATAGCATTACTTGCTTCACTGTTTGGCGTTGTGCGCTGTTTCTTTTGTTTCCATTTCTTAGAGTGTGGGGGGTGCTGAGCCACCCCCTGTGTTTATAGCAGCAGACGCCTCTACAAATACACGGTTATGTGATATAATTTCTTCATATATACACCCTCACTGTGGTTATTGTGATTTATTTCTTGGTCACTTATTTATGTGGTTTAGTCACTGCGCTATATTTATATTCTAAATTCTGGGTTAGATAGTAGCGCACAGTATTTTCTCTGTTTTTTCTTGGTCTCCCATGCCTTATATCCTATTATAAGGCAGCCCAGACAAGTCAGCTAATCCTGTGGCACTCTAACCCAGTCCACAGACGCTGGGTAACTTTGTAAACAGACTTAGTTGCCCCCGTTGAGTTAAGTAATCTTCTGTCGTCACGCATGAGGAAGAGACCCGAAATTCTCCAATCCAGCCAAATTATAGCCCACTCACTCAAATTATGGGACTCCGTTGTGATTCGACACCTACTTACAACACGTAATTCTTTTATGACTCCACTATATGACAACCCAGAATTTGGTCCAGGAATGGGCTGCAATAGGTTTGGCGACTGGAAAACAGCAGGTGTCACAAGATTAAAAGATGTAGGTTCAGAGGGATTTCCCAGACCCTTTGAATATTTCCATAAAGAAAAGGCTATTCCAAACAATCAGTTCCTCCAATACCTTGAATTAAAGGACTTCTATAACAGCCTCCCAACCCCGACCCCCCAAATTGCTAACTAGATTTGAGTCATTTTGTCTAGCAGACAAAAACACGTCTGGACTGATATCTAACTTGTACGGGTACTTTGTTAGCCCTCCTCCTCATGTGAATCAAAAACTGAAATATATGATCCAATGGGAAAGGGATCTGGGGGAGGAACTAGACATGGAAGACTGGAATTATATTTTTCAGACGGTTGCTACATCCTAAATGTGTATCACAATCAGAGAAAATGCCTATAAGGTTTTGATGAGGTGGTGCTTGACCCCCACAAGGCTAGCTAAATTCATTCCAGAGTACCCAACAATATGTCCGAAGGGTTGTGGAGTACAGGCCACATTTCTCCATATGTGGTGGGGGTGTTCACTCTTTTCAACTTATTGGCTGGAAATCAAAATGTGGTCACAGAGGTTTTTTGGCTTGGACCTCCCCCTAGATCCCTGGTTATTCCTATTAAACAAACCATATCACCTCCTCACGAGACATGAGAATAAATTACTGTGCCACTTGTCTTCAGCCGCAAGACGCAAACTAGCAGCAGTATGGAAGCAACCAACTATGACCTCAATCCCTAAAGTTAAAAATAAAGTCTGGCAGATTTGCTGCATGGAAAAATTGGTTAGTCTTAACAACGATACCTGCGCAGATTTCCAGAAGGTGTGGTTGCCATGGATTTTGGGTGCTGGTCAACCAGAAATTAATACTCACCTCATTTTGTTTTAAAAACTGCTACATATACTGACTGTGTGAATGAATGTTATAAGATGATTTGCTAGGTAAAATTCTAACTGGATGTGTTCTTTCCCCCTCGTCTTTATTTTTTGTACCCTTCCCTCCCCATCTTTTATTTTCTCCATTTACCCCTTTCCCGAAAAAGTTTAATACAAATTGAGTTAAAAAAAATAATTCCCGAGCATCTCGCAAACACTGTAATGGCTTATCGGATAATACAGTGGGAGTCCCTGCATTTTAATGGGACTCGTGCTGGGTTAATCATACCTTGCTGCACCTCTCAGCAGACGCGCACTAAGAGATAGACTGAATCAGTCACTCTCCCTGCACGCTTCTAACAGACGATCGTGTGGCTTTTATTTTATTTTAATGATACATTATTATAGCAGGGTGTATTGGGAGCTGAACCGAATTAATTTTAGGTTTGGGGACCCCCTGCTTCCCAAATTACAGGCCTCGTTATAGGGTGCCGGTATCCCAGCCATGTTTAAATTCTTCTGCGTCACATCCCTCTTAACCGGGAGATTTAAACAAAGCAGGGGGATACTGGCACATCATAACATGTCCTGTAACTCGGGAAGCAGGGGGTCCCCAGGGCTGAAATCAATGTGGTTCAGCTCCAGAGACCCCCTGCTACAATACTGTGTTATCAAAATAAAATAAAATAAAAGCAGCTCCATTACCTTTGCGGCTAGCTGGTAAGGCAATTCACTTTTAGAATAATTTTTTTCAGTATTGTATAAACACTGCATTTTGGGTATATTTCTAACTGTATGCAATGTCTTTTCTTTGCTGACAACTCAATTTAAGAGGGTTTGTGACCTGTTGTCCATTCCCAACACTATGTCACTAAGACAATGTGGCTGATAAAGTTATACAAGGTGTTTGTAAGTTTTTGTCCAGACCGCGGCCATCTTGGATTGGCTTTGTATCATGTATCCCAATACTGTGTCACTAAGACAATGTTGCCGATAAAGTTATACAAGGGGTTTGTAAGTTTTTGTCCTGGCGGCGGCGGCCACCTTGGATTGGCTTTGTACTGCTGCGACACACTTTATTCGAGCAAATACCCAGTATGTACCTGGCAGATACCTGGAATGCGCCGCTCCTCACCTCTGACAAGCCCCGTTGCGTTTGCCTTCCCAGCCATGGTTCATGCCTGGCTGACGGGCGGCTGATCTGTTAAATGATAATGATTAGGATTTAATAGGCTGCAATGCTTCGCGTGTCTACCAGATGGCATAAATTCATGAATTGTAATGCAGTATATCTATATATACTGTGCAGTATTGCAGCCAGCGGGAATAAAATGCTTCAATCCCTGCCTGGAAAATAACGCAATGCACTCGGGCAGAAAACAGTCACAAACCTCAATACACCCGAGTATACCCGAATTCGTGGGACTAGCCGAGCTCGAATAAAGTGTGTCGCCAGTGTATCATGTATCCCAATACTGTGTCACTAAGACAATGTGGCCGATAAAGTTATACAAGGTGTTTGTAAGTTTTTGTCCTGACGGCGGCCATCTTGGATTGGCTTTGTATCATGTCCACCAATGAAGAGCGAACGGATTGTATTTAAGAACAAGTGTAGGATAGGTTGCCAGATTCCTGACGAAGCTAGTTCTCTAGCGAAACACGTCGAATCAAGGCAGATACCAAGACACGTGGAGGAGAGATGCTGAGCTGTTCCTTGCTTCTTGTGGCCGCAATTAGGAGCACCTGTGGCGGAGCGTCTCCATTCCAAACCTAATCGCGACTCCTGGAGAGGAAGGGGCGGTGAGATCATCATATGCCTGTACCTCTGATTCATTATTGCCTGATAATCTCTTATACTTTGTAATAGAGCACTTGTGAAGTGTCTTTTAATTCATTAAATTGTTGCACAGTTCGCGCTATGGTGTGCTCTTGTCCTCTGCTGTAGTGCACCATATCCATCCCATCCTTGTCCCCAGACACCCCTCTACGTGGGACTACTGTTCGTGTAAACTTTATGTGTGAAATGCCTTTACTCACTGTCTGCTTGTGAGTATAACTTTTGCAGAATTTCATAGGATTATCATTTTTGTGCTTTACAGTACTGTACTATTTTTGTGATCTCTCTTCTTTTCCATGTGCATGGTGTCCTGCTCCCTTGTCACCTCTACCCACAATAAAGGGGTTAAGCCAGACTACCTGGTTGATTGGGGGTGTACGGGGTGGGTGAATGAGGCAGTTGCCTAATGGGAAGGTTGTGGGAGGGGTTAACACCTTCATTACCTTAGCGGTAGTAACCGCTGTGGGCAGGAAAGGGTTAACCCCTCCCACTAGGGTTAACCCCTAACCACCAACCCATCCCCTCTACCCCCAATACACATTACAATACAATACGAACACCGATACAATAAATTTAACACCCCAACTGCAGCGGCCGTTATCCGATCATTTACCGAATTGGTTTTCAAAATGTCCCCGAAATTCTCTCAAAATTTGCTGCAGCAGGCTAATGGCCAAACGGATAAACACAGCTGGGGTCCCTGCTGTGTTAATTCTACCGGGGTCTACATGTCTGGAAGAGACATGGAGTAAGAGAGAGGCTGAATCAGTCACTCCTACTGAGCGCATGTTATGTATTTTATTTGGCGCTTTTGTTTTTCCCCATTGACTGCTAATGTGTTTATCTATGCCACTTTCTGGGTATAGATATGCACACCGACAATCAATGCATTTTTTTGCCAAATGTTTGCTTTTATTGAAATGTCTTTGTGTCTTAATGTTTATTGAAATGTCTTTTTCTCAAATGTGTTTTTTTTTATGTTACCCATTTAAGGCCACAGTTGCAAACCATGCACATATGATGGGCATTGCTTATCATTTTGACAATCAATTGGTTTATTAGTAAATGATTTTTCTATTGAAATGTAATGTATTTTATTCAATGCTTGTTTTTCTATTAATAGCTTGCCTATTCATTGCCATTTTGGGAATCCATGCCCATATTGTGGGCATGGCTTACCACTGTGACAATCAATGGGTAGAGGGGGTGTAGGGTTGTTAGGCCTCCTGGTGGGTAGCAGGATGGGGGTTTATCACAGGAGACCAGAACTTTGAACACCAAAATTACCCGGATCCTTTGATTGAACAAAGCAGGAGATAAAATAAATTGTAATTTATTTACACAATGAACATACACAGCTTGATTTACAAAATATTACGAAAACACACTTACTGGTATGGGGCAAAACGAAATCTTCTATTTCCAGAAAAAAATCTTTTGAAATTGAGTCTTTAAGCAGGAGTTGTGCGCAAGTAACGCCGAAAGCAATCTTTGGATAGGGGGCGTCTCTCGCAACCCCTGCTTCCACTCCGCAGCTGCTTACTTTGTTCTGCCGCCGTAGAATTGGTTCTGAATTCCTTAGTTCTTACAAACTCTTGACTTGGGTTACGATGTTGCAAAGTTTAAAATCCAGCTTAAATGAATCCTTGTTACCGCATGATGAATCTAGCTCCCGATCGGCTGCAGGGATTTTTAGACAGTCAAAACCCCTATCTTTAAGCTCTGCAGCCAATCGCTGCATGGGAAATAAATAACCCTCCTATTCCCAGGATGCCAGTACCTCCCAGCACCGGGCAGAGGGCTTCTTAGTATGCCAAGGGCATGCGCGAACTTTGCACCTTCGCCACTTAGCATACCAGACCAAGCCCCCTTTCCTGGAGACATCTTGTCTACTTTGCCCGGACATCTGGACATCTGCTAGGATGAGGGTACTTGTATTTACCCCTCCCCGCTTAACACCTTAAGATGTTGGAACCTTTTTAACTCTGGACTTTTCGAGACATCCTGGAACCATGCCAGCGGGTTGTCTTACAAGTCCGGGGTTAAATTATGCATGACACAATAACAGGAACTCTCTGCGAAACATTTCAAAAGTATGGTAAATACAATCTTGAGTGTTTCCCTCTGTTTCGGCTGTCTGAAGGAAAATCCCCTTATGCCCATAATGTTAGAACTATTATAATAGGGGAACTTTCATTCATGAATTTTTATGAAACTTTATAAAAATTGCGTTATAACCTTTTTAATGATTTTACTCCAGCAGCACTCACAGCAAATATCAGCGCTCTAGGACCTTCCTACCCGGAGTTAGTTAAACGCTATGCGCTGTGCTTTAAGCTGCTGCTTTTTAAAACCATTTTTCCTTTGTGCGGCTATAGGAATTCACTGTTACTGAAATACATGTTACAGTAAAAATCACATTATTCTCACCACCTTATACCTAGTGGGAGACACAAAGACATTTTTATTACTACTGTAGCACGGTGTTACTGCCATTACTGGGTTGAAGAGCTGGCACTCTATAATTCCCCGATATGGTTCAGGGGCAAACAGCCGGGCATAATACCTTTATTTGCTGGCCTGTGTACCCCTTAATTACCAACATGGTTAATAGCCGCTAAGGTGATTAAGGGGTTGCAGGTCAGTAGTTTGTTTTTTTGTTTTACTGTCTGTGCCCACTGAAGATTAAAAGGATGCACCAGAAGATGAGGAGGACAAGGACGGCCTTCATCCTGGCAGGGGTACGTACAACTTTAATTTACTATGTGCTGGCTGGGTAAAGTTTTGGCTATGTTTTATTTTTTAGTTGCAAATGTGTTGGGGGGTAGGGATGTTGTTCAATATATTGTATTGGTATTTGGATTGTGATGTTTATTGGAGGAAGAGAGGGTTCGCAAAGGGTGTAGTTGTCCCAGTGTGGGTTGTTAGGCCTCTCAGTTGGGTAGTTGGAGGGGTTAACCCTTTAATTACCATAGCGTTTTCTACCGCTATGGTAATGAAGGGGTTAAACCACTCCCGCAACCTTCCCGGAAGGCCTAAACACCCACACTGGGGCAACTACCCCCTTCATTCACCTCCTCTACCCCCAATAAACCGATACTCTGGTTTAACCCCTTCATTGCCTCAGCGGCTAGCCACTAAGGTGAAGGTGCTTTTATTTTATTTTGATAACACAGTATTTAAGCAGGGAGTCCGAATGCGGTGCAGAAATTGAATACCTAGGGTGGCTCGTAAGGGTTAGCTGTGGAAGGCTGTGAAGGAAAGACCAGTGTGCACTAACTATCTTCATCATAGTGAAAGCTACTACAGTCAAGTTAAGTGTACCTCAATAATTTTATGACTAATTTCGCCATCTAACTGTGATTACACCTTATGTTTCCTCTCTTCAAGTATTACATTTGTTCAGTCCACGAGCCAATAGACATCCACCTTTTCACCATTCTAGTCATCCTTGGGAGGGATGTGGCAATCCCTCCTCCTAGGACCTCGGCTGCAGGACTAGAATTTGTTCATCTGGGACTCTCTACATACTGTATGGAGGTTTTCTAATTGTTATCCTATTATAGCATGCTACACATGTACAATTATTTGAGATATCAAGGGTTTTTTGCATTTACAGTATATTGGTTACAAGACATTTTAGAGTGTTAGAGCTTTCTCTTTCTTTACAATATATTTAAAATACAAACATTATTAAAAACAATATACAATAAAAGTTTAATTAACTTTAATAGCAATTTTATTTAAATTAAAATGAACACAGAAATATCACATCAAACCATTATAAACTTAAATATAAATGATTAGACCTCAATATACTGTACTTTAACTAAGTTTGACATTACTTTTAAAGTATAAATGCAGCTTTAGGTCAATGTAGTTTTTCCAGACCACCTACTTGTAGTTCAAACAAGTGGTCTGGGTATGGTGTTGTCGCTAATGCTGCTTAGTAAGTATAGACTTACCTTTTATTAGATCATTGAAATGTAAGATGCCACTCCGTGTCTTCACTACAAGACACCTCTATGTTTTGCACATTTCTGAAATATGACAGTAGCTGGTCTTGTAATGCTGGAGGACTCAGAGTAGTCTGGACTTCCATTTAGTAAATCCGCTCGACATCATTCTTGCAACAAAACAAAAAACTTGAGTCAAGGAAATGAGAGTAAGAAACCACAATGATTATTACATCTTTAGAATATATTTACAAACACACAGAAGAAAGTGCATGGCAGATTTAAATTTTTTGTTGTGACTGCATTATATGCAATAAGATTTTTTTTGTAACAACCTTTTTTATTGGAAATGTTCATATACAGATGTATATACAGAAATATCTTGATCCCATGACATTTTATCACAGTGCAATCAGGTGGTGACCAATAACATTTTTCCGTTTTCCATAGAAGGAAAGAGAAGAAGGGTGGGGAGAGGGAGGGGTGGGGAGACAAACAGGTTGGGAGGGGTAGTTGGATGGGGGGGAGGGGGGTTCGTCCAGAGGCTTCCGGGTTCCCATCTCTGACAGTCTGGGCATACTGGATGTCCGAGGGGCTCAGGTTTTTTTACTTTATCTCTCTATCCAAGGGTCCCATGTGTTCCAAAACTGTGGCATTTTTTTTAAGCATGGCCGTGAGCTTCTCCATGGACATTACCTCATTGATCCTTCTAACTACTGTGTTTCTCAACGTGGCCTTGATCTGTTTCCATGCTGCCGCGATACAACATCTGGCCGATGTCAGCATGGCCGTAATTAGCCTTGATAATGGTGGGGGAAGGTCGTCAATGGGTTTGTGCAAATTGATGTTTTAGCAGCCTGCTCCCAGACATCCTCCCAGTCTTCCAGGTCTATGCAATAAGATTTTTATCTGTATGAAGCTTGTTAGCCAGGAATATTTATGCATTTAGGAGCTGATTTTAGTTTTGTGACTAAGGAAAGGAATTAGATAATGGAGCGAAATGTGGAACTTATCCTATTATCATATGTAAGACTCTTAAAATCTCCCTGGTCTATAACTCCTTCTATTGACACCCTCAAAGAGCATCTGATACACGCATGTTGCTAATACCGTAGATGGTGGATGAGAACCCCTTTTTTGTAACCTGTGCAAAAAATTATTATCAGTCTTCCGCCAACTAAATCTGACCCATGTAGATAGCTTTGAACTATCTAAGGTTAATACCTTATAAACCAAGCTAGAAATCAGCTAAGATTAAGTCAAAAGGGAACCTGAGCCTCTATTCAAACTGATATCTGCATCCAAAGGAAGGAGGACTGAAAGCTAAGACCTGCCGCTTCAGAACCAAGCAAGGATTGCTTAAAAAAACTACTACTGATTGTTTTAAACGTTTGTTAGGTATCGAACTGTACAGTACATTCCTGTAATGGAACTAACTGTACACATAATTTTCATAAAACAGTCACTGCAATAGATACATTGATGCAAGAAGCTGTCATCATGGGAAATGGATTCAGAATAGTTTGTTTGGGCAGTACCAAAGATTAAGATGCAATTATTCCAGAGAAAGCGATTTTCATGAACAATTGGAAAAGCTCAAACGGAAATTCTTTCAAAGGAATTATAATTATGAAGTGTGTAACAATGTTTCCCCCACCCGGTGGGAGATTTTTGCCATTACGGATCGTGTGGTGCATGATACCTGCTGGTAACAGGAGGGCTGAGTCGTCCGCCGATAGTGGTGGGCACACAGGACTAGGCTTCTGGGGCTCATACCCTACATATCTCTTTAGCAGTGCAGCGCCTCCATCTGCTGCACGCTCCAGGAAACTGAAGGTGATCTCCAACGGTAGAACTATTACCTCTCCTCCCAGTAAGGTCATGCACCAGGCAGGAGGTATAACAGGAACGGTTTATTAATCTTCTATACATTACGGGAACAACGGCAGACTTCTGCCCGATACTGTAGCACAGCTAACACTTAAGGATGGTCCCTGGACTGCCACTACAGGCCAAGGGCACACACAGCCATCCTAGCTCTTCGCTGCCTCCCTAGCAGAGACAGAGGTATGGTCCGCACTCACCCCCGGGGGAAAAGGACTGGAGAAGGCCCAATACTCAGCCTATCCAATGTGTGACCTGCCTTCCTCAAGTGGGGGAAGGAACTACCAAATTTGGGGCTGTACTACCTTTAAGTACAACCAGGTGGTGGGCACCAGGTCTGGCTCATGATTGGTCATGCCTAGGCCTGATGTCACCGCCACCTGCTTTCACTCAATTGCAGCTCCTCGGAGGGGGGAAACCAATATAAACTACTGGCAACCTGATTGTACCAGGGTTTACTGCCAGCCCAAGGGCACAATAGTAGCCATCAGGTGACCTGGCTACAATTGATTGAACAATTATATAATAGGGCAGCATCCTTAAAAAGGTAAGATGTACTACATTTAAGAAAAAGAGGGGCAGTCTCCTTGGAAATAAGCAAGCATTTATTACTACATTAAATGGGGCATCTACTCAAATTAAACATACAGGACCCCTATAAGCTCATATTGAGCTTATAGGGGTCCTGTATGTTTTTCAATTCTTGTTCAGCTGGTCCTAGCTGATTTGGAGGGTGGCTCCTCCTTCCCTAGTTTGAAGCTCACCCCCTCCCGCTTTTAAATGGTTAAAGCTCACTCCTTTGCACCTTTCACACCCATGGGAACTTGCATCCAGTTTGATTGCGACAAATCTAATACAGAGTGCTTTTCCTGGTATTATACAGGTTAATAAGAGCTTCAATCAGACTTAGAACTATGCAACTAATTTTGACAGATTTATTATAAATCATTCTTCCTGGTAATGTACAGGTTATTAAGAATCTATTTTAGTGTTAGGACCCTTGAGACATGGTCTGCCTTGGAGGGGCTCAAGGGCTTACAACACTTTGGCCAAAGAGTTAAACTAAATGACCATTTTATTCAAAAGATATCTATATATATATATAGTGAATAAATGAGAACAAGGCACTCCGTCAGGTAGATATAGGTGGGTGCTAATCCTATATAAATCAAATAGGCTATACGATACCGTGTAAGCAGATATCAGAGGCAGCACTCCAGTAGATAGTCAAAAAAATGGTATTTAATGTGACATATAAACCAACGTTTCGGTCCTCCACACGGGACCTTTCTCAAGGTGATGAACAAACAGAGTGAGTCATAACACATATATATACCCTAAACCCCCAAAGCAAACAGGTGCAACACATGATGTAAAGTAATAATTGCTTACATGCTGTATGCAGGAGCTGCACAGTAGCACCAGACTGTCAGATGACAGTGAAAATGCTTTAACACTCCTGCCACGTCGGCAGTGTTAACTGCGCATGTGTGTATGGGAAGTTGAAGTGTCAGAGTACTTAGACTCCTGTCACATGATAACGGGCCAGTGGAGGGCGCATCTAGGCAATGTGAATGGTTACTGCGCATGTGTGAGCTTAATCCTGTAGCAGGGAAAGATTGGATCTTAGAGACCTGCAGAATCGCTATTGCGCATGCGCGAACCGCCGATAAATAAATAAATAATGCGGAACTGTGCGCGATCGCCAGCTGATGTGCTTGGGCTTAGCTGGCACGAAAATGTGTTGTGGGAGACCCTAGCACACATCTGAACTGTGTAGAGCCAATCTATGCCCCAAAATGAGTGCTGTTACTCATGTGTATGGCCCCAAAGAGAATTAATTGGGAACAGTAGGGAGCTAATGCGCATGTGCAAACTGACAAGCATAATTCAATAAAAAATAATAACTGGATAAACTCAATGTCTGCTCTCTGCTAATATAAAGAATGACTGTGGGACCAGGCAAAGCACACCCATACTGATGCCCCATAGTGAATAGATCTGCTGTGTGGCAGCAAGACTGTGTGCCCGAAGGTAGAGTCTGATGCTCTGCATCATGTAAGCAAAGCTGCCAGCTTAAAATATGTAGTAGCATAAGTTAATATAAATGGGCTATCAAAGAAAGGACGTGGGTTAGCCCCTGCACAAATATCATCATGAAACATGTTGCACCAACAAAAAACACCAATGTAACAGTGCAATACAGTGATCCCCAATACATGTGAACATATAACCTGAGATGAGCTGACGCATTAATAATATGCATGTATTTGTACAGTACCGACACACTTTATTGCAGTGTGGTCGGTACCGCAAGCCGGGAGATTTCCCGGCTTGCTAGTGGCCGCCCCTCGGCGTGCCGCGCGTCATAGACGCGCGGTCACGCGTCTTCGGGAGCGTGCGCCCCCTGCACGCGCGTCCAGGGGCTCCCCGAGGGAGCCCTGGTGTCCCGCGATCGCGGGACAGCGGCAGGGGGTTCCGGGGGACCCGGCGGACCCGGCAGCGGTAGGGAGAGCGCCCCGATCGGAGGGCGCTCTTCCGCTGCTTCGGCGCGCGCCCGTCACACTCGGGCGCGCGCCAGGCTACTGCTGCGGCCAAGAACGGGCAAATGCTCGAATAAACTTGGCCGCAGCAGTATATATTGTGTTGGACCAGAATCAACAGTGTATGGATGGACCTGTGTGTTAATAGATTACACCAGCTTGCCTAATACCGTCTAAATAACATCAATAAATGGGTGAAGTATTGAATAAGCCTTCTGAGATAAACATTATCCTATGAGGCATGACAACTTGTATATACAGTATACACAATCGTGACAATGTATGGCGGTGGCAATCGTGGTGTCTATTGGCTATGTGCAGGAATTGGTGTCATAGCATAAAGACAACTGCTGAAACAATGAGGTATATAAACATTAATTGGTGGTGATAACCAATGTATAGAGACAAGATAAACCCTGTAGGATTGAATGATAATGTGTGAGTCCGCAATTAATAATGCAAGACCCATCCAGTGGATAGCTGATCTGAGGGCAAAGAGATACATGAAGCAGTTAAGTCATTGATTCAAAGCAACAGGGTCCCAATAGGGCACCGTGTCTGTCATAATAGATAGCTCAAAGGAAACAGCTCAGCGACAAATCTTCATTTAGTCCGCGTGGACTTAATGTGTCCAATTTATATATATATTTAGGCACTGTACCGTGTAATTGTGTCTTTGGATGTAGCACTGAGCTCTGTCTGTGTTTTATGTTCTGTCTCCGGTTTTAAATATATATTGCCATGCTCAGTAGCACTTCTCTGTGACACTAATATGTTTATATATATGTTGTGGTTATTTTGGGGGTTCAATATGAGCTTGTAGGTGTCCTGTATGTTTTACAATTCTTGTTCAGCTGGTCTTAGCTGATTGGAGGGTGGCTCCTCCTACCTAGTTGAAGCTCCCCCCCTCCCACATTTAAATGGTTAAAAGCTCACTCCATTGCATCTCCCACTCTCAGGGGAACTTGCTTGCTTGCAGTTTTATTGTGACAAATCTAATACAGAGTGCTTTTCCTGATAATGTACAGGTTAATAAGAGCTTCAATCAGACTTAGAACTATGCAACTCATTTTGACAGATTTATTATAAATCATTCTTCCTGGCAATGCACAGGTTATTAAGAATTTATATTAGTGTTAGGTACCCTTGAGATGTGGTCTGCCGTGTAGTGGCTCAAGGGCTTACAACACTTTGGCCAAAATGTTAAACTAAAAGACCATTTTATTTAATAGATATCTATACATATATATTTAGGCACTGTACCGTGTATAAGTTTCACTGGATGTGCACTGAGCTCTGTCTGTGTTTCATGTTCTGTCTCTGGTTTTAAATATATATTGCCATGCTCAGTAGCACTCCTGTGTGACACTTATATGCTTATATATATGTTGTGGTTATTTTGCGGGTTCAATATGAGCTTGTAGGTGTCCTGTATGTTTTTTAAATATATATTGCAATGCTCAGGAGCACTCTTCTTTGACACTTACTGTATACGCATATATATGTTGTGGTTATTTTGGGGGTTCAATATGAGCTTATAGGGGTCCTGTATGTTTCGCAATTCTTGTTCAGCTGGTCCTAGCTGATTTGGAAGGTGGCTCCTCCTTCCCTAGTTTGAAGCTCACCTCCTCCCACTTTTAAATGGTTAAAGCTCACTCCTTTGCACCTTCCACACTCATGGCAACTTCATCCAGTTTGCAATCCAGTTTGATTGCGACAAATCTAATACAGAGTGCTTTTCCTAATATTATACAGGTTAATAAGAGCTTCAATCAGACTTAGAACTATGCAACTAATTTTAACAGATTTATTATAAATCATTCTTCTTGGTAATGTACAGGTTATTAAGAATCTATTTTAGTGTTAGGACCGTTGAGACGTGGTCTGCCTTGGAGGGGCTCAAGGGCTTACAACACTTTGGCCAAATAGTTAAACTAAAAGACCAATTTATTCAAAAGATATCTATATATATATATATATATATTTAGGCACTGTACCGTGTGTAACGGTGTTTGTGAACCAGCCTGACCCACCCAATCTCACATTGTCCCCTGTGGTCTAACCGGCCCCCATTACAGTGTGGTAGTGTCTGGTGGTGCACCTGTTGGCAACAGGACTCCTGAGTCTCCCGCATGATGGTGTATGGGGAGGACCCGTCCAGACAGGCAGCTGAGGTAGTGTGCTGAGTCTCACCTAGTTCCAGTGCAGCGCCTCCACCTCATCAGGGTCCCTGCGTCCGCAAGGGGATGATCCTGTTGAGGAACTCCTCCATGGTGCTCCTCTCTGTACATTCACTCCACACATGTACACGAGAGGGTTTGTGAATGAGAACATCTTTATTGGGTGATGTGGGCTAGCTGCCCCTCGCAGTATATTCTTAGCCACTCATTCTGTAGTCAGTGCCTCCCTTTAAAAGGTGTATCTCTCCTTAGATAGGGATTCCCTATCCCCGCAGGGATCACTGCCCTGTGCCAGGTCCCTGGACACAGTCTCCTCTATGGTTACTATAACATAACTTTCAGTCTCTTAGGCTAGTACTTGAACTTGGCTCCTGCCAGAACTCCTCCCATCCATACACAGGGCACTCCACCAGGGTGTGAGGGCAAACCTCCATAATTACTGCTGGCATGCCCACAACTTACCAGGCCTTACTGTCAGCAGGAGAGATGACTGTAGCCATTTTACATGTCCGCTTCTTTCTCCCCCTGGTGAATCCCATCGTCCTCGCTGGGACCTAAATTTGCATACCCCTTTCCAGGAAGCACTGAAATACAACACATAATTGGTTAACTTTTCATACAAATCTTCATGGTGTATAACAAAAATGACTACAGTACATTCCGCCAAGCCCGCCCCGACCAGCAGCCACGAACCCGCGTAATGTATCAGTACCTCCTAAAAATAGTGATTCGGTCAGGTTTCTTGACCTCTCTTCCGCCCATGTCTATGACCGTGACGTGATAGTGCCTAGGCAGTCCCCTCTCAGGCCTATATGTCACCCGGTGCTTATAGATGTTTGGGCCAATGCCCCATACCCGCACTAAGTGCTCTATGCGCTCCTCAGCCTTCTTCCCTATCACGGAACTCCCTCTTCCCACTAGGTGCATTTCTATGGCCTCCCTAACCCACCTATCCCGGTTGTCCTCTATCTCATCCATGAGAGGCTCAGGGACATACGGGTACTCCAACCCGTGGGAAGATTTATACCGAGCCATTATGGTTCTCTCGGCCCTACTAATCCTAGTCAGGTCAGCCTTACCTGCCCTCCCAGGCAACACCCATGATAGGGGCTCATCAGGGTCCACGGGGTCTGATAGGATGCTAGGACCCATGGGTTCTATTTCCCTATTCTCGATCTGCAGCCACCGCTCCTGCAACTCTCTGTCCCTCTGTTCTGGGGTAAACTCTCCCACAGCCCACCAGTAGTCCACTACATCTTCTCGCCGGATGAGGAACCGAGTGCGGTCCATCCAGGCGGAGTACCCTTCGAATAGTGGGGTCCACCAACGATTCTCTTTGAATCTATCTGACCTCCCTGACTCCCTATTATCATCTATAGAAAATATCCCCGATGACCGTGCCGATCGCGGTAGGAACCACCTGGAAGACCCCGGGGCCCTTATCACTGGCTCGGATGCTGTCGTGACCACTCTCAATTCTCCCCCTCCCCGAGAATCACCCTCCGTAGCGCCACTGCGCGGTCTTTCCCCAGTCCGTCTCCCCTCTCCCCCTGATGATATGTCCACAGATTCCAAACTAGGCGGGGAACCCGGGGACCGTGTGATTGGGGCAGGGGTTTTAGCTAGGGCGGGGGATTGGGCGGATGGGCAAGGAATTGGACCCCACGGGGTTACGACCCGTTCCTGGCTGTCCATAGACTGGTCCAATGAGGATATCTCACCCTCCTCAGTCCTTGGATCGCCCATCCAACTCCTGGGCCTTGTAGGTTATCGGGGACCTTCCCCCGATCGCCGAAGCGTCGCTGCATTCTTCCTCGGGGTTCCGCTGTCGCCACCGGAAGTGATGTCCTCCCCGGAACCGGAAACACCATCATCGCGGGTTGGACCCCCATTCGGGATCTCTTCCTCAATGACGACATCCGGAAGCTCCGCCGTCGTCCTCACCGGAAGTGATGCCGTCTCTCCACGTGCGCCTGCGGCCTGGCATGGCCTCTCCGCTCCTACACCGTCTGCTGGGGCAAGGTAAGTGAAGGGACTCCTCTTACCCGTCCGCAGGGGTGTTGGCGTCTCTCGTCCGTCGCCGCCACGTTCTGAGGCGGAGGGACTCCGTCTCTCGGCTCGCCGATCTGCGGGGGACGTCCTGTCTTTCTGACAGCTGCTGGTACCACGGGGTGTCGTCCTCCCCGGTTCTATCCTGGGCCTCGCTGTCACCTTTGCAAGTTCACGGAGATCCTCGTCCGAGTATTCTCCCTTCTCGGTGCGGTCAGGAGGTGACCCGACTGTCTCGGTTGCGGCCGACCCAGCCGACTTGACCGGCTCCAGTCCCCTTTCTCCGGGACTCGCACGTCCTATCCACAGTGCGCCAGGGGACTCGGCAGTTCGCTTAGCCTGGTCCCCCGGGGGGTCAGCCGATTGTATCGGTATAAATGTCGGCATAGGCCATAAGTACAGTGTCCCGCAATGTGGGCAACGTGCCGCCGTGTTGACCGTGCCTCCGGGCAGCCCGCATTGTAGGCAGAGCCCGACCACCGTCTCGGTGTTAGCCACCCTTACTACTAGTAACCCGCCGGGTACTGAGTAGGGCTGAGTGGAGACCATAGTTCCCACAGCGGAGGGGCAGGCCATTCTTTTTGTAGGGACCACTTTCAGTGTGGGTCTCTCCAGGTCAGTGGTTCCTCGCAACTGACCGGTAGAAGCTTCTGGGCCAGCCACTTCCTGCTTCGGCTCCTCCTTCCGCTGACATAGCTGGAACCCGCCCCCAGGGGTTGCAATTACGGGCGGGTCCCACAGGGGAATATCATGCCCCTTAATTAAGGCCGCGCCTTTCTCAGTCCTGGTGGGCGCGGTCTGCGTTTTCACGCCAGTTTCCTCCTCAGAGCTGGATTCTTTTCCCGCGGCTAGTTCCCGCCTTCTCCTTGCAGCAGCTTTGCGTGCAAAATATCCCTCTTTCTTGCAAATCATTTCCGCGGCCGGAACTACCTTTTGTAGTGGCGCCGTCTGGATATCAGTCCCTGGGCCCAGTGGGTGCATTCCCACAGGCCATAGTTGAAAGTCACTCCCCCTGGTAGAAATCAGTGGAGGGTCCCATAGACTAAGCGGTTGACTCAGCACAGGGGCTGAGTTAGTCACTGTCCATGCAGGCGCAGCCATAGCTTTCGCGCCATGCCCCCCATCAGGGCGGGGCTCTGCTGTTCGCGCCATTCCCGGCCAGCTCTTTGCAAGATCTGCATCAGCCATTTCTCCTGTGACTGTCCCATGCAATTTCCCTAGCAAGCGGGAACCGCCATTTTGGTTGTCTTTTAAGCCCAAAAAGTCATCTTGTTTGCTCTCCTCACGGGGTTCTCCCCCAATTATTACAATTTCCTCACACTCTTCAAGGGTGACCCCTCGGTGTCCCAGACAGGATAAAAACGGGGCAGCCACAGCCTTCGCTCCGCTCCAGAGCAGACTGGTTAACGATAACTCGGCAACAGTTTGCTCTTCAGTGGGGTGCACGCCACGGGTGCCCTCCCCATCAGCCTCTGGTCGCCATTTTGGGTTCTCCGCACCACGCGGATCCTCCATTCTTTGGGTTGTCACACTCTCGTACCAATTATCGTACATGGGCTCCGCTCTGCGGGGCAGCCTCCACATCAGTACAATAAAGAGTTGCTCAGATGCACCACCACATGTGTACCTGAACTAGGCTGGACTCATGTTGCACTACCTCAGGCTAGGCTCACTCTCTCAGTGTCTGCTGTGACTCCTTCCTCCCAGTCTGTGCTCCCTATGGTAAGTGTCTGGAATGGGCTAGTTACTCTGGCTCTGCCATGCAGTACTTGGGGCGTCTACCTCTCTTGGTCAGCCTAGCGCAGACCCTCTCCAGGATTCCTGACCAAGTTACAGGCTATCCCTTCTGGCGTCCTACCAACTAGCACTGCCTCAAGGTGACTCGGTCAGCTATAGCCCGGCTCCAGACCCCTCACTCCTTTCAGGCCCCTAGGTCGTCCCTGCGAACTGACAATATCCCGTCAGCCCCCTGACCACCCCTAGGTCCGTCCCTACGCAGCACAGAGTGGCAGCAGACTCTATCCCTGTTTCCCAGTGTGCCTAGCTAGAGCCTGTCCTGATGACAGATCTGATCTCAGCAGCTCGCCTCCAAATGTAACGGTGTTTGTGAACCGGCCTGACCCACCCAATCTCACATTGGCCCCTGTGGTCTAACCGGCCCCCATTACAGTGTGGTAGTGTCTGGTGGTGCACCTGTTGGCAACAGGACTCCTGAGTCTCCCGCATGATGGTGTATGGGGAGGACCCGTCCAGACAGGCAGCTGAGGTAGTGTGCTGAGTCTCACCTAGTTCCAGTGCAGCGCCTCCACCTCATCAGGGTCCCTGCGTCCGCAAGGGGATGATCCTGTTGAGGAACTCCTCCGTGGTGCTCCTCTCTGTACATTCACTCCACACATGTACACGAGAGGGTTTGTGAATGAGAACATCTTTATTGGGTGATGTGGGCTAGCTGCCCCTCGCAGTATATTCTTAGCCACTCATTCTGTAGTCAGTGCCTCCCTTTAAAAGGTGTATCTTTCCTTAGATAGGGATTCCCTATCCCCGCAGGGATCACTGCCCTGTGCCAGGTCCCTGGACACAGTCTCCTCTATGGTTACTATAACATAACTTTCAGTCTCTTAGGCTAGTACTTGAACTTGGCTCCTGCCAGAACTCCTCCTCTTGGCAGAGCTGAACGTAGATCTGTGTAGAACTAACTTTAGGCTCAGTGCTGTGCCTTATGTATACTCTGGAAGCTGACACACCTCTGACATCACTAACCATGGAGTCAGAGCATGTGACTACTCCCATCCATACACAGGGCACTCCACCAGGGTGTGAGGGCAAACCTCCATAATTACTGCTGGCATGCCCACAACTTACCAGGCCTTACTGTCAGCAGGAGAGATGACTGTAGCCATTTTACATGTCCGCTACACGTGTATTAGTGTCTTTTGATGTAGCACTGAGCTTTGTCTGTGTTTCATGTTCTGTTTCTGGTTTTAAATCTACTCAAATTAGGCACATTTGAAATAAGTACTGGAACAGCCTAAATATGGATATATATTTTATTATATTCAATCCAAGTGTTACATTTAGAAAGACTAAATGTTTAATTAAACTCCCGTCCCCACACAATAAAAAACTACTGCAACTTCTCCATCTAAGTCATGGTTACCACAAAACCAAGGGAATGTTTTAAATGTGCATGATTTTGGTTTAATACATGCACACATCTAGATATGAAACACTCCTGACAAATATTTTCTAAGAAACAGTAAAAGACCTTCCTGTGATATATAGGTGGTTTTATAAATTATAATAACGCCTATGTGACATACTGTATGTTTTGGAATGTCACTGCAGTAAACAGTACGTTAGCAGAATAAAAAGATCTCTCAAAATGCACTTCATGAACATATGGCAA
The DNA here is from genome assembly GCF_040206685.1 of Ascaphus truei. Lineage (NCBI taxonomy): Eukaryota > Metazoa > Chordata > Amphibia > Anura > Ascaphidae > Ascaphus > Ascaphus truei. Next base: position 385,320,109 of record NC_134485.1, read on the forward strand.
CATTGAAAATAATTTTTAATACATGGCTTGTGTAGACTTATTTTTACTGTAAAAGTGTCAACGTTAAGGTTATAAAAATAGTGGAAAAAGAGACATGAAGAGGTGATCGCTTTAACAAATGATGCCATAGCAAAGGAAACATTTTGGATAAACAAATTACAAACTTTGATCTTAATCTCTAAATAGCTGTTGCAGCCTTTTATAGTTGGTTTTCCCCTCTCTTGTATTAAAATAATTTTATTATTTTGGTTTTAATTCTCTGCAGAGTTGTTTTCCTTTTTTATCCTCCATTATACAGAATACTGAAAGATTTGATGGTTTTTAACAACTATTTTCTGTGTTATAATCGTAGTTCCCTTTTTAAAATATATATATTTTAATACTGTATGGTTTTTTTATGTCTAATAATATGGTTTATAAGTAGATGTAATTATCTACAGTCAATCAATTAAACGTTTGGTATGTACAGTAGTTTTCACTATATTAACCCACCATAACATATTCTTATTTGGGAGTTAGAGTTGTCTATCAAATTTATTTTTATATCTTATTGCTCCTTCTTTTTGTTTTAATTGGGCCAACATGCTAAGAATAATTTTGATGGTTATTTATTATTTATACAATGAATGAAGGAATGGAGAGAAGCCTAGCTATACTTTTTATCTCAAAATTCTATTATGCCCCTCTGGGGAGTGCAGACTCAGGATTGATTTTATGATCATCTAATAATACACACACAGTGAAAAGAACCGAGACAATCTCTTAAAATGAAGTATATTGCATTTTTAGATTCAATCGTGGTGGAGTATCATGCAAAAGAACAGGTTTAAAATGTACTATATAATGTGCCCCTTTATTAAAACTAAAAAGGACCTCATACAAAAGATTTTGAAAAATTGTATATGATCACTGATAATACATTTATTATGCTATAAATAAAATACTTAATGAGAGATTGGCATTGTGAGCAAAGTCTCCATCTTTGCTGATGATGCTAAATTGTGTAAGGTAGTAGAATCAGAGCAGCATGTAATTTCTCTCCAGAAGGACTTGGAGAGACTGGAAACGTGGGCAGGTAAATGACAGATGCGGTTTAATACAGATACATGTAAGGTTATGCATTTGGGATGCAAGAATAAACTGGTGACTTACACATTAAATGGGGATACATTGGGGGAATCCTTGATGGAGAAGGATTTAGGAGTGCTTGTAGACAGCAGGCTTAGCAATAGTGCCCAAAAGTCATGCAGTAGCTGCAAAGGCAAACAAGATCTTATCTTGCATTAAACGGGCAATGGATGGAAGGGAAGTAAACATAATTACTGTATGCCCCTTTACAAAGCATTAGTAAGACCACAACTTGAACATGGAGTACAATTTTTGGCACCACTCCTTAGAAAAGATATTCTGGATCTAGAGAGAGTGCAGAGAAGAGCCACCAAATTAATAAAGGGTATGGACAATCTATCTTATGAGGAAAGGCTAGCTAAATTACATTTATTTACATTAGAAAATAGGTCTCTAAGAGGGGATATGATAACAATATACATATATATTCGGGGACAGTACAAGGAGGTTTCAAATGAACTATTCATCCCAAGGGCAGTACAAAGGACTCAGTGGCATCACTTTAGGGTGGATGAAAGGAGATTTCACCAGCAACAAAGGAAAGGGTTCTTTACAGTAAGGGCAGTTAAAATGTGGAATTCATTGCCCATGGAGACTTTGATAGCAGATACAATAAATTTGTTCAAAAAAAGGTTGGACATCCTTTTTAGAAAGGAAAGGTATACATGGATATACCAAATAAGTATACATGGGAAGAATGTTGATTCAGGGAATAATCCGATTGCCAATTCTTGGAGTCAGGAAAGAATTTATTTTTCCCCTTATGAGATATCATTTGATGAAATAACACTGGGGTTTTGTGTTTGCCTTCAATGGATTAATAAGTAAGTATAGATATAGGATAAAGTATGTGTTGTATAAATTTAGCATAGGTTGAACTTGATGTGATGGACGTACGTCTTTTTTCAACCTCATCTACTAGGTAACTACTTCCACTACGAATGCTAATTAAAGCACAAGGTCTGTAGATAACTGAGAGACCAATATGTAAAAAAATCTGTGTTTGATTATAAAGATGACCTAGTGAGACATTTTAATTAAATTGTGTCTGGTTGTGATTAGATCAAATAATCAAATGTGTCCTATAAGCATAGATGTAGGGCACATAGTACAGTAAATTACCAGTAATACTAACGCCTCCCGAGATGGCAGTGGTGAAGGGAAGTGGGAAATTTATGGATTAGGGTACAAGTGTTAAGAGTGAATCACAAGATAGAGACTCACAGAGAATAAATTATCTGGCTATGTAAATGTGGTATCGAAATAAAGAAGCCAGTAACGAATTGAGTTAAAGCAACAATTGTAGTGATGGCCGAGTGAGAAGACAGCATCCTGCTGGTAGGTATGTCCTACCCACCTTCCTATTAACATACTGCTGCGGCCAAGTTTATTCGAGCATTTGCCCGTTCTTGGCCGCAGCAGTATCCTGGCGCGCGCCAGAGGGTGACGGGCGCGCGCCGAAGCAGCGGAAGAGCGCCCTCCGATCGGGGCGCTCTCCCTACCGCTGCCGGGTCCGCCGGGTCCCCCGGAACCCCCTGCCGCCGTCCCGCGATCGCGGGACACCAGGGCTCCCTCGGGGAGCCCTGGACGCGCGTGCAGGGGGCGCTGGCACCCGATGATGCGTGACCGCGCATCGGTGATGCGCGGCACGCTGAGGGAGTGCGGCTCGCAAGCCGGGACATTTCCCGGCTTGCGGAATGAGCCGCACTCGGATAAACTGTGTCGGCAGTGTACCGTGTGGTACGTAATGTCACAAATGATTTATCACATAATGACCCACCCAATGTGCATTTCGCCGTCAGAACGACTGTTTCCGGGTTAGCGCTGGTGCAAAATGGATGTTTGTTTTATTGTTTATGGTTGCTATGGCAACCCAACATCATTCTGTAATTCACAATAGTGTTAGTCCTAGCCATTTAGTGTTTGCAGCGAAGGAGGATTCCCATTGGGATTATCCAGAATAAACTTCTTGATCAGACAATATGTAGTGGATCTAATGATCCCAAGTGAAAAAAAGAAATTCAGAAGTTTTTTTTTAATCAATTATTTCTGGATTGTCTGCCTCTACTCACTCTTTGGAACAATCTGCCTCATACAGCTTGAGAAGCCCACTCTTTAGAAATCTATAAAAACAGGATTAAGACCTACCTGTTTACCCAGGCATTTAATTAATGAACCACAACCTTTCTGGCATTTAATACTGTAGCTGCAGCACCATCCCATACTGTGTTCTATCTTTCCTTGTGTTTTGTCTCTTTTATAATCTTAAATGTTTTCTTCTTTTTTCTTTTTATAACTGTGAAGCGCTTTGAGTTCCAGTGGGAGAAAAATGCTATATAAATAAATTGATCCTTATTATTGTTATGGTACCCTTAATCAATTCCAGTTTGATTTCCTTTTACTAGGGTTTGGCAATTTGTACCAGAGGAAATATCTTCAGAATTATATTCAACAAATAGTTTTCTAACATGGCCATGTTCAGACTGTGTGAAAAGTAAAGCGAAATAGGATACTCCAAACAAGCACTTCAAGTAATAATATGACCAAATGAATATAGTAAAGAGCAGGAAATTGCCTTTAACAGATGCTAAAGCCTACAGCATTTTTCATTTACTTAAAAACTAATTTTGGTTTTATTTTATTTTTAATGCAAAGACACGTGCCGAAGAAGTACAGTATACACACAAACACAGATTGTAATTTACCATGATGATCTCGGAATCACACATCTACCAGTCTCATTCTTGGTCATGGTAATGTCGATTGGAGAGGAGAGGGTCAATAAAAAAACTCGTTTAGATGTAGTACATCCCATCGACTGGTAGGCTCCAGAGACACAAGACTATTCGCTGCCTTAGGCTTGGTTTTGGTCAGTTTAACTCCTGCACCACTCTCTAAATTCCACTTCCCTACATCTTCTGACCACACTGTAGATTGTTAGGCATGCACACATCTTCTAGAGACCTTGATATGGAAGGTTCCAGATTGCAAAGTTACTGGGGCCTTGCAACATTATTTTCTTGTATAATATTACAATTAATATGTACTGTAACTGAATATGGCTATGTGGTGAGATACACAGGATAAGACCCATTAACCCTGCAATGTATCATACTGTGCATGCAATGTTAAAATTGTCTTTAACTGTGCATGCAATGTGTTGTATATAATGTATACCCTGCTCACTTATGTAACTGTATTTGTATCCATGTATTATTTATTATCTTAACTCTATGACCAGGACATACTTGAAAATGAGAGGTAACTCTCAATGTATTACTTCCTGGTAAAACATTTATAAATAAATAAATGATGTTGTTTAACATTCCATTCCTGCAGGTGGAGATGGGATCTTGCAGCTTCCCCGAGACCAGGCCCAGGTCATCTGGGTACATCTGTACATTGAATTTGCAATAAAGTGAAAACACTCACAGTGGGTTTTACTTAATTTACTTAATTTAAAATATCTTAAACAGTTTACGAAGCGAACAATCTTGAAACTCCCCGCAGTTTTAATGCAAAAGCAATTATCAATGTCAAATAACACTTTTTACTATATAAAACCAGCAATATACATTTTTAAATTTTTTTTTCCTTTAATACAACCTTTTTTAGGGAGTCTCCCAAATCTTAACCGCAACCTCTGGGAACTTCCTGGGCTCTTGGGATATTTATTTTTTTGTTCTGGTTATGGACACAAAATATGGCCATGGAGTCTCCAATAGAATATGTTACATCATCTCCTTGCTCCAGCAGCCATATCCTCTCCACAGAGCAAGTTTGGAAGTTAACTACCTGTAATTATAGCAAAAAATATGAGGCCATTACCACCACACACTGTAGGCACAAACTGATTGCCGTTTTCACAAATAATTGTAAAAGATTTATCAGCAAGAGTTCATACAGGATCATGTTTCTGCAATTTAAAATAATCTGTTCAAAATGCTATATTGGTGGATAAGAGGATACATTTTCAAGTCCTTACAACTCAATTTTCTGAGGCATGCTGTTCCAATATTGTTAACAATAAATGAATTAGATGAAGATTACGCAAATATATGTCCAGTATAATATTTTCTGATTAAAGAAGCCACATTCATAGAGGTTAATGAGAATTCTCTTGTTTGAAGAATCATGTTCTATTTCTAAAACGAAACTGAATACATATTGCATTTTTCAGTTTGAGAAATTTGCTCTAACCGGGTAATATAGCTGACTTTTTACACATTCTTTTTTGTGCATGGATAGTTAGATTTTAGACAGTATATTTTTATAAAAGTATTTTCTAGAAACAAGAAGATCTGTTATCTGTGAAAAAGTAGACTTATCAAGCACAACTGCCTTGAAACAATGCAGAGTGTGCTCCTTTCTCCGGAACATAAAGATTTAGACAGCAATTCACTGTACAGGTTTTAAAGGAACACAAAATGCAAATAATGAGCTGCATGGCTCTTGGCCTTAATATGCATATTTATCAGTCTCAACTAACTTGGCAGATTGCCATACAAAGCAGCTCTGTCATTCAAATTCCACTGTGCAAATGAATAGAGCAGACTTGTTCAGCTGAATCTATTTAAGCCTTTTTCATTTTTTTCTCTGTTGAAGAAAGTTAATGTAAAAGATGCTGATACCAATTTCACATTTCACATATGATGGCAAAATCCATTATCTACAGGAGAATAGTGAAGAAAATGTTTGATCAAAGCAAAAGAGAGATAGGAAGAGATGGAGAATTGCTCAAGGTCATGTTTGTATAGATGTATTGGTTTGGTAATGCATGATTGGTTACAGTTTTAGCATGCATAGATTGGTGACTTAAAATATTTATGTTGACTTTAAAAAGTTGAAAGTTAAAATGGCTTACTAACAGTTTGTGGTATTTATAATCATCCAAAAATATACCATTTATAAATAATGATGATCCTCAAAATAACAAAATACAATATCAGAAATAAGGAAAAAAAGAATTGTCCATTTGTACGCCTCGAAAGTTATGCTGTATAAGTTTGTAGAAAACAGTACATGTGAAAGAAGGCCCAATGTAAGAATTTAAAAAAATACTTTGATTGAATCAAGTTAGAAACAAAATGTGATATTACAGTTACCTGACTGCAGTATTCCTCCATTCCCCTTTGATACACATACAACTGCACACATACAACTGCACAATACAACACACACACTGCTACTGACACACACACACACACACACACACACACTCAAAAATGCAGCCACTTACTAAACTTTGCAGACTCACTCCTCCCCAATTCAACACAATCTGCTCAGAAAATCTCAGTCAGCTTGGGAGGGGGAGGAGTCAACCCGCGCCTGATACTTCCTGACCAATCCCCTGTCCTGTCTCGGAGCTGTTACTTCATTCAGACCAATCCCCTGCCCTGTCTCAGCTGTTGTGAAAGCTGATTGGCTGGAAATAAACAGATTGAAAACTACACTTTGCAAGCTGTTAAAATTCCGGGCATTACTGATTGGATAATGCCCGTAATTTTAACCAGAGAGCAGGGTTTTCAATAATGCCTTGAATTTTACTGCTTTAGCATCCTGACTCTTGCGTTCCTCTCAAGGATGTCTTCTTTCTACCCCCTTTGTATCTTTGGAGGGCGTCTCACTCTTTGATTAAAACAATTTTCTTTTCTGACATCTTCTTGGGTGGATAGGCTACCATTGATTTGAGGCCCTGGTCCTCTCATAAAGGATGAATCTTGAGCTACATAGTCTCTAGTAGGAAATAAATTCGGACGCCTTGGGTCGAATGGTTGGCTTATTGAAGCCGCAGGGGAAGGTACCTGTAGGTCAGGCCTTTTACCTGCTACTTCTTCTGGTGGTGGCAACCAGTCTCCATTTGTGGTGGCAGAGGCTCCTTCCAAAGGATCCCCAATTATTTGCCATTACAGCATAGGGATTTCACAAGACTCTTCATGTTCACTTGTCGGCACTATTGAGGATGGTTCAGGTTCACTTTCCTCCACTTGAGGAATAGGTAGGAAGTGATTCCGATGCCAGACCCTTACCCTTCCTTCTGAATCTTGGATTTGATATACAGGGAGGCCCGGCATCTGCAACTCCACCTCAAAGGGAGTTTCTCACCAGCGGTCCGCTAACTTATGCTTTCCTGGTATTCCTAAATTCTGCAGGAGAACTGCATCTCTGGGCCGAAGTTCCCAATGGTGTAATTTATGGTCATACCTCTACTTGTTATTCTCGTTCAGCTTGGCGGTGGCTTTTTTCACCAACTGATATGCTCTATGGAGGTTATCCTGGAGTCTTTGCACATATTTGTTATGAATCATGTTCGGTACACCGTCTGTGGATTCTTGGAGATGAATGTTCACAGGTAGTCACGCCCCTCTGCTGAAGATCATAAAATAGGGTGTGCACCTGGTGGATTCATGCCTGGTGCTATTGTAGTTATGTACTAATGGCTCAACATGCTTGCTCCATCCGGCCTTCTCAGAGCCCTTCATAGTGCCTAGCTGTCACGGGGGAGAATTCTGGAGTGGGTAGGACCTTTGGTGGCTGGAACAGAGGGAGCAGGCAAGGATTGGTAGGGTCACAGGCTGAGGTTGGAGGCAGGCAGCAAGCAGGATCGTCAGGGTCACAGGCAGGGTTTGGTGGCAGGCAGCAAGCAGGATCGTTGTGGTCAGAGGCTGGGTTCGGTGGCAGGAAGCAAGCAAGGATCATCGGGGTCCAGGCTTGGGTCAGCAACAGTGGAGGCGGGAGCCGGGCTTGGGAGCAGGAACTGATACTAGGGAACAGGGTCTGAGACCATGGAGCAGGGAACAGACGGGGACAAACCAGATTACTAGCAAAGGCCTTTAATAATGTCACCAGAACTACAAGGAATAGGTAAGGTCAGATCAGATTAGGTCAGGTCATGGCTGAAACAGAAGGAGTCAGGATCACAAAACAAAGGCAAGGGAGGAACAGGAAAAATGAAACTATAAGGACAGAGGACAGTAGCAACAAGAGGAGACAGACAGACAGGGGAACCCTTGAGCAGATAGAAAACAGCAGCACACCTGGTGGACAGAGAAAGGAATTATGGCTTGGAGCAGGATGTCGAGGGACCCTGACATTACTACGCATTCTCAAGAGTGTTCTCAGGACGATTCTCCAGGCTCTTCCTGGAGACCTTGATGAAAGGAAGACTCAGCGTGACCCACCTCTGGTGGTTGTTGATGGGCAAAGTACTTGTCCCCACAGCGACAGCGCAGGAACAAGTAACCAGTATATAGGGCATTGCAAGGAATTTCTTGATGGGTATGTTAACTTAATCGCAGGGGCATGGACATCTCTGCGATACTATATATATATATATATATATATATATATATATATATATATATATACAGCAGCGGCAGCTCTTATTCGAGCAAATGCCGCTGGCTGTATGAGGCTGGGAAGCGGGTAGCCGCGGCGCGTGGCGGCGCACTGTGACGTCACGGTCACAAGCGCGCCCGGCTTCCCCGTCTTCCCCGGCTTCCCCAGGCTTCCCCGACACCCCTGGAGTTCAAATCTAGGTAAGCGGGGGTGCGGGGAAGCAGAGGGGCAGAGTAGAAGCCGGGTTCGGGGTGTCTTTGGGGGGGTAATTGCGCGCGATGTGGAGGGGTGGTGCGTGGGGGAAACGCGGCGGTGCGCGTTTCTGACTGGCGGCAGCTGGGGTAGATCCCGGCATGCCGCCGGCATTTACTTTAATAAAGTATGTCGCTACTGTATATATAACAAGCAAAAAAAGAAAAAAGCAGCGCCTCTATTAAGCTAGATCAGTAAAGTGCATATACTATGTAAAATATAATTAAATTAATAAATAGACAGTATAAACTATATGGTGAAAAATAATGAGTAGCACAGATCAATAAAACTGTAAACCATAAACATATAAAATGAATGTATAAATACACAAACATATATATCCAAAACAAAAGAAAAGAGAGTATAAAAACCAGTCCTCAAAAATAAGTCCAATATTGATGTGGGTTCCAGTATGGAGGGTCTCCGGCAGCTCTCAGTGTGAACAAACCACGTCCACAGTGAATCTAAGGGAAAAAAGGAAGAGAGAGCGCACGCCCATAGCGTAAAATTGTATTTAATGAGGGGAGGGGGAAAGGGGGGTAAAAAATGCACTCACAAGGGTACAATAAAATCTAGCATTGCGTGATATAATCACCACCATCTGGTAAGTATCTGCAGCGTCTTGGGGCAGTCCCAGTCTTGCAGGTCAGGATCGTAGTCCCAACAGATGTCCAGGGCAGATGGTATTCAATACAATTGCATTAGAGTCCTGGAAGATGGCTCCGTGTAGTAAGGGCTTCTGCAGCAGTTGCGCATGGATCAGTCCGTTCCAGCGCTCGGTGATGACGTCAGTGTCAATGCGTCTGACGTAATGACGCTCCCTGACGCGTTTCGTCACTCTCGGGTAACTTTCTCAAAGTATATAGTATATAGGTTTTTGAGGCAAAAAGTGACACTGTGTGCTCATTTGCATGTCATTTCCCAGAATCCCTTGCTGCAGTGGAAGTGCTGTATGCTGGGTGATAATGGTGAAAGGTGGGGTTGCAGACCTGCCTAAGACATGCAGATGAGCATACAGTTGTATTTGCATATATGCTTTCCTGTGGAGGGTTTTTGTCACTTTTTTTACTCACCATAACTTAACTCAGTATTATGGAATAGCCTAACCCATAGCCTCTTTGCATACACAGTTAATCAACCCCACACTGATGAGACCCATTAAGGTCGAAACAGCTGTCTGTGGGTGGTTTTCTGGGTATGCACCTTAACCCTGGCTGTGCTCAAAGCTGTGACCATGCAGCAAGCTTAAGCCTATAGGGAACCATGTTAAAAATGGTTTTTGAGTCAAAAAGTGACACTGTGTGCTCATTTGCATGTCATTTCCCAGAATCCCTTCCTGCAGTGGAAGTGCTGTATGCTGGGTGATAATGGTGAAAGGTGGGGTTGCAGACCTGCCTAAGACATGCAGATGAGCATACAGTTGTATTTGCAGGTCCCTACGCTAAATACATACTAATGTTATGTAAAATAAACACAGAAGGGGTTAATATATCCATGCAGGGATTCACTTTCTGTTTTTCACATTTGTATGGCCAATCCCTTCGCCAGCTGCATGCTCCTTACATGGAGAAGCGTGGCAATTATATAGTTGTTCTACGTTTTCTGTTGGGCCAATTTTAATCCTTAGCAGCACGCTCCTAGAGGGCATCAGTATTAGGGTGTAATTAATATATTTAGCCAATCACCTGCAACTGCTTATTGGGCAGCTTATGGGAGGCCAGTCCCTCCTTCTTCTAGGTATATAATCTCCCAGCAAGGTCCCTGTATTTCACTATTCACTTTACTTGCACACATGTGAGTATCTTCACTGGTATATACCAGTTTTTAACTGCACTAGGCTATATAAGCAAATGCTTGGATATATTAACCCCTTCTGTGTTTATTTTACATAACATTAGTATGCATTAAGCGTAGGGACCTGCTATAGAGACTTACCTTGACGTGGTTAGCTGGCTTTCATTATTTAATCAAAGGATATAAATCAAAAGTCTCCTTTATCTTATAGATTTTTACACTATATATATATATATATATTTCTCAAACCGTTGTATGTGTGTCTGTCCGTCCTGTGTCTCCCTGTGTCTAGGGGCAATCACATTGGACCTTTGGCCCGTCAATCCGCCTCAGGCCAATGAGATGGCTCCCTTGGCCCGCCCGCCCCCGCACACCTCTCATTGGCCTGCGGCCAACACACCAACACCACTGCCACACTCTCCCAGCCCTCACTGAGCTTTGGGAATGCTTCACAGCCCCTAACCCTCACTGCTCACACTACTCACCCCCCAATCCCACCCGCCGCTCCTTGGCGCAGGCCTCACCTCTCACCCACCACCAACCCCCCACCCTCCGGTCACGCCACTACCGCGCAGGCCTCACCACTCCCCCACCACCAACCCCCCACCCTCCGGTCACTTCACTCCCATCCGCCGCTCCTCAGCGCTGTCCTCATCTCTCCCCCACCAACAACCCTCCTCCCTCCGGTCACTTCACTCCCACGCGCCGAGGAGCGGCTCCGTCCTCACCTCTCCCTCACCAACCCACCTCCCTCCGGTCACTTCGCTCCCACCTGCCGAGGAGTCGCGCCGTCCTCACCTCTCCCCCACCAACCCCCCTCCCTCCGGTCACTTCACTCCCACCTGCCGAGGAGCGGCGCCGTCCTCACCTCTCCCCCACCAACCCCCCTCCCTCCGGTCACTTCACTCCCACCCGCCGAGGAGCGGTGCCGTCCTCACCTCTCCCCCACCAACCCACCTCCCTCTGAACACTTCACTCATACCCGCCGAGGAGCAGTGCCATCCTCACCTCTCCCCCACCAACCCCCTCCCTCCGGTCACTTCACTACCACCCGCCGAGGAGCTGCGCCGTCCTCACCTCTTCCCCACCAAACCCCCTCCCTCCGGTCACTTCACTACCACCCACCGAGGAGCAGTGCCGTCCTCACCTCTCCCCCACCAACCCCCCTCCCTTCGGTCACTTCACTCCCACCCGCCGAGGAGCGGCGCCATCCTCACCTCGCCCCCACCAACACCCCTCCCTCCCGGTCACTTCACTCCCACCCGCCGCTCCTCACGGAAGAATACAGGGGAGGAGGCTTTGTGTGTGGGGGGGAAGGGGGACACAGTGTGTGTGTGTGGGGGGAGGAGGGGACACAGTGTGTGTGTGGGGGGGATGGACAGTGTGTGTGGGGGGGGGGCAGACAGTGTGTGTGTGGGGGGACAGTGTGTGTGTGGGGGCACAGTGTGTGTGTGTGGGGCAGTGTGTGTGGGGGGGGGCAGTGTGTGTGGGGGGGGGGGCAGTGTGTGTGGGGGGGCAGTGTGTGTGTGTCTGGGGGGGGCAGTGTGTGGGGGGGGACAGTGTGTGGGGGGGACCCTGTGTGTATGTGTGTGTGTGTAGAACACTGTAGGTGGGGGGGAACGGAGCTGCACAGGGGGGGAAACACAAACAGAGAGAGGGGAGTGGAGAAACAGACAGGGGGAGTGGGAAATTGTACTCCCAGGCAACGCTGGGTCTCTCAGCTAGTATATATATATATGTATATATATATATATATATATATATATATATACATATATATATATATATGAAAAAAGTAGCGCCAAAAGGTGAATATTAGTGTACCAATATATTACAATAAATGTGAATTAAACTATAAATAATATAACAATTAATAGTGTACAGCAAGCAGCATTAAACTAGAACAATCATAAGGATAACACAAGATAACATATAAAATATAATATATAAAAAGTCCAATGTCCAAAACCTGTGTAAAGTCCTGACAAATAGCACCAAAACAAATGTACAGATCCCAGGGGTCCACGGCAGCTCTCACATGGATTAACCAGCTCCACAGCAGAATCTATATATATTCCCCATTTATTGCTATCCCAAAGGGAGAAGCGCAGGATTCACTTTCTGTTTTTCACATTTGTATGGCCAATCCCTTCGCCAGTTGCATGCTCCTTACATGGAGAAGCGCGGCGATTATATATTTGTTTTACATATGACAAATGTTAAAACTTGCAGAAAAATATGCAGACAAGCGCTCAAGCACCCACACAGGCAGACGACAAATATAACAGGACAACTCAATCAGTTATCAATAAAAATCAATCAAACCTCCAACTCCCTGTAGCCATTTTGTTCTCTCTAACCTCCCAAAGAGCACTGACACCATGTATGAGGAATTTGAGGCTTTATATGGAGTGCTGCCTAGGAAATGATCGTGAGTTTCCATCGCCATTTTATAGCAAATACACGATATTGGCACCATTTTGGCAACATGATTGATATGTAAAGATACATTTAAAAAAATCTTCACATCACGCTTATCGACTATCGTTACAATATTACTAAATATTTGCTTATATTTGTGATATGAATTTCTTTAAAATTTGAATGGAACGCGATAAATACTGCACGACATTTTTCCGCTGCTTAATGTATCATGGCCAAACATACAGTAGTGTTCACACATGTTAATAATGTTTTTGATAATTTTGGTGATTCAAATCTATTTTTTTTTAAAAGGCATATGATCTAGTGGCCTTCACTCCCATCCATGTGTTACTAAGAGATGTTCTAGTAATTGTGGTTAAAATTTGGACATACACTGGCGACACACTTTATTCGAGCTCGGCTAGTCCCACGAATTCGGGTATACCCGGGTGTATTGAGGTTTGTGACTGTTTTCTGCCCGAGTGCATTGCGTTATTTTCCAGGCAGGGATTGAAGCATTTTATTCCCGCTGGCTGCAATACTGCACAGTATATATATATATACTGCATTACAATTCATGAATTTATGCCATCTGGTAGACACGCGAAGCATTGCAGCCTATTAAATCCTAATCATTATCATTTAACAGATCAGCCGCCCGTCAGCCAGGCATGAACCATGGCTGGGAAGGCAAATGCAATGGGGCTTGTCTGAGGTGAGGAGCGGCGCATTCCAGGTATCTGCCAGGTACAAACTGGGCATTTGCTCGAATAAAGTGTGTCGCAGCAGTACAGTGGCGGCCCGCTTTAGTCTAATGCGGCCGCCACCGCGGGTAATTTTAAACCCCGTTCAGACGCAGGCTTTTTTTTTTCTTCTCGGCGTCGCAGGCGCTTCTATTGTTCAGCACCATTCAGCGCTGATTGAAGAAACGGCCACGCGCGGCCGTGAGATGCGGCTGGCGTGCGGCCAATTCCGGCACCAAAATTGAAATGGCCGGGACAAATGCGGGCAAGCTATAGATTAAGCTTGGCCGCAGCAGTACAGTACATAAACAATACAAGCCAAGCACTGTGCCAATACCCATCTAGATTGTTTGAGTTGGATGCTGGCCGTACTGTATTGCCAGGGGTCAATTTTCTAATAGGCAATTTTACAGAGATGTTAGGGACAAGTACAACACTGCCTGTGCCGCATAGCAGTTTTTGTGCTGCTGACTTGTGTTGTTGGACTCCTCCCTCACTGAATTTGAGACTGCGAATCCTCCCAGTCTCAAAAGTAGGAGGAGTTCCAGCAGAAGAGGTGGAAACCTGATCAGCCATGTCAACTGTTTAGCAGTTTAGTTGATATGGCTGAGTTATTCAGTTTATAATGTGTATTTATTTGAAATTGCAAAAGGCACATGGGTGTTATGTCAGCAATGCACATAAGTAACACATTACAAACTCACGTGCCCTAATTAGACTTTTTTCCAATGCACATTTGCAGTGCATTGTTTAAAGCAGTACTACGATACTCATACAGTTAATGTTACGATGACCATTTTGGACATCATTTTTGCATCTCAGTAGTTTCGAGGACACCCGCTAAACTGAAGAAAAGTAACGTCCATTCCCAATTTCAGGAACGATTGTTATTAATTAATTAACTGAGACTTTTTCACTGATCGTGGTGTGAACGGCCGTTTTAGGGCCTCTAAAACCAAACTAACATTCTGTCCACTGTAAATTACATTAATTTAAGGTTGTTTGAACAATAGGAGGTAGCTAAGAGGAAATGCAAATTGTCTTGATTGGTGCACATCCTAGTTAATTGATTGATGATCACTAAATTGGTCATGTGTAGGTCGTTTGGAGGTTAGTAAAATGTACCCTTTATTAAGTCAATTTAAATGATTCAGCTACTTAGAACAGAAACCCTCTAGTGAGGAATTTAGGTGAGAAAGTGCAGCTGTGCTGCATCTGTTGTAACCAAATTCTTTGTGTGGTGATAGAGGTATTGTCTGTATCACCTATAATTTCTCAAACGAGCTACAGATGCAGCCACCAGTATTAGAACACTTGTACCTGGGAAATTCTGGGAGACTCTGGGGCAGTCTCACAGTAAATGCCTCAACATTGCCTCAACATTTCTGTGAGATTCTTAATGGCCCATTGGATTAACACAGTGGGGGATCCCTGCAGTTCCATTCAAACTGAATGTATTAATCCGTTGGGCCATTAAGAATCTCACAGAAATGTTGAGGCAATGTTGCAGCAATGTTGAGGCATTTACTGTGAGACTGCCCCAGAATTTCCAAGGCAAGAGTTCTAATACTCGTGGCTCCATCTGTAATAACATACACATGTAATGCTATAGTGTTATTAGTAAAAATTGTGTACCACTGCCTGATGGATACATACACGGTGGCACCTTATAGTGTACTGAGTTAAAATAGCAAACTGCAATTGCTAGGAATTGTGAATTAAAAATACACCTGGAGGGTTGCGTAATCTGTGTATAATCACAGTCTAGAAGCAATTCCTGAGTTCCCAGGGTCAGAGATTATATGACATGCTCGGTTTTAGCTGAATGTTTCTGAATGTTTCTTCAACATACAGCAAATTATCTGATCTGTGTCCTGAGATATAAGGGCTACTCTGTCTACCTGGAAATGCAGAAGCTCTATCTCTCCTCAAAGTCTATCTAGTTTTGTGTCTAATTAAGTGGGTTAATTAGTGTTACCCAAGCTAGACACTGACATGGTGCCTGTGAGGTCAGGTGAGCTGAATGAGGTAATGTCACCTTAGTGTGGTAAAAGACAACTACTGGGTGTCCAGGTTCAGAGAGTATGAGTGGTGCTTAAATATTGAATCAGTGTGTTGCACCTGTACAGTAGAGGCAACTCTTACTCGAACAAAAACCAGTGGCAATTCCCCAAAAAACCCAGGAAACACCCAGGTACATTCTGAATATATGCCTTAAACTTTCCTTAAACTAGCCCCAGCATTTCTGCATTGATTAATGGCCTATCAGATTAACAGCGGGGGTCCCTGGCAGTCCCATTCAAACTGAATTGGACTGCCAGGGATCCCTGCTGTGTTAATCCTATGGGTCGTTAGTCAATGCAGATATGCCTTAAATTTGCCTCAAACTAGCCCAGAACATACCCAGCACATACCCAGCACATACCCAGAATGTAACCCGGCTAGTTTACGGCAAATGTTAGAATAAACGTTGCCTCTACTGTACATATCACTGATCTGATTGGCTGAGGAATATAGCTTCTGTATATAGCTGGGAATCCAGTTAATAGCTACCTCCTAAGAGCCTGTTTAGTATGTCTTCAATCCAAGGGTTAATAAATATTACCCAAGTATGACACTGATCAGGACTCTGCAGGATGAGGTCAGCAGTTGACCCTGATAACATTCGGTGTGTTCCTGTAACGGCACCGCTACATCATGGGACACAGGGAGTGCTGTATAAACTCTATTTCAGAGCTAACAGCTGAGCAGCCCTCCGCCACACGCTACTGGTGTGTTTTGAGACATGACATACATTTCGCCACCTTGTGGTTTCTTCTGGAGGTTTTAAGAAAAATATGCCCCTCATCTAAATGTTGAATGATTATCTCCTGTTGCTTTAAGGCATACTTAAATGTTTACAACTAGACCTTTAAAGGTCTTATGATAATAGTTTTATAAAATAACTCAATATTCCAAATGCCGACCACAAATATTTGGACTAAAAATCCATTGGTATGTTACTTCTTTAAAATATTACTGAATGATTCTATTGTAGATATTTCTTTCATGAACAGTTATGGCAGCAGGTGATCATGAACACAGAGAAATGGGCTACTTTCCACAAACTTTATTTATGAAAAATATGGCAAGTACACCATGAAAGCTTTCAAAGTCGCCAGTCATATAACCTTGCTTTTTTTAATAAAATTGTCTAAAATAATATTAAAAAACAAGTTGCCATTTCCACTGTATTTCAAAAAGGTATTGGCAAAGCTATGAAATGGTACTGTTTTTGCCAAATTTAGATTGAAAAAATCCTTTTCTTTTTAAACATTGTGAAAAGTTCACAAAGTGAAAACATTTATTTTCTTTAGTTATGTTTTCAGTAATATAATATGTATTTGCAATAGTACATACATTCCAACACACAACAGTTATTTAAATTCATACTGTACCAATTTTTCTGCATATTGGAAAGAATATTTAAAATGAAAGAATTGAGCTCTAAAGTACAACAATGAAAGTAATGCTGGTTAAGGAATTACAGAAGCGAAAGAGCCATTGAAAGAGCCATGAGAAAGGGGTCAGGAAAACCAGGAGAGATCATGCTGCATATAACGGGAGTGAAGGATGTGAAAGTGAATATTAAAAGATCGTTATCAATAGTGTGAAATTAGCAGAGAAGTCATGCACACATACAGTATGTATATACAAATGTAGCAGATGTTGTTGCATCCGTTAATGCAATAAGTTGCGTTATTTAACAGTACATTTCATTTAATTTAATAGTCTATTGAAAATAATGGTTAAGGAGATAACACATGTTTTAATAACATGTTATTTTGTGCACACCTATTAACAAGGTGTATAATGTCTGCTACAGTACAGCTATATATTCTTGATATGTAGCCTTCCAATAATATACTCATATATTTCAATAAGTGTATAGCATCCGCAACAGAAGTAACCTGCTTCTATAAAAAAATACTTTAGTTTGACTTTTAAGTGACTTTGCTTAATGGTATAAACATGAACTAGAAATTGGTGTTCACTCTTAGTTACTGAATCCCACAGAGTAGGTAAAGGCTAAATTTGCTATTTATTATTGAACTTAAGAAAGGAACAACTTGTATTCTTAGTAGTTCTGCATTGCTTAACAAAAGCCAGTCTGTGAGTGGTTTATCGAGGCTTAAAATGTTAATTAGGACTGCCTAACAGATGCATGCTTCATCAAAGTTTCTATTTTATCAAATTAATTTCACTGTGTATTTTCCATATGCAGCTTCTTTATGTATTAGTGTTGTCCAGCAATGATCTCACCCATGAAATAGAGATTATAAACAGGTGCCAATGTGGTGTTGCACTTCAGAGCTCATGCTGATAAGATAATAGAATTTTTAAAAATGTGTTTTAATCAGATGAAAGTCTGTGTATTTTATATTCACATGGTAGGTAGGAAAACTTTTAAGCTTTTTTTTGTCTTAACCCCTTCCGTGTCAAACATTTTTCACAACTGCCAGTCTAAAAACATTTTCAAACTTCTGCTATAGATTTGTTGAATATTATCCTTGTGAGTAGCTTCATATGTACCTACTATAAAAAAAACTATATAATTTTTTTTCAGTAGACTTTGAGCTTTTCTTAGGAAAGTCGTCCCTGTAAAGACTGAAACGTTGGCTGTATTTAGACTTTAATTTACCCTTTCAACCTTACATCAATAAGTTGCATTCATTTCTTCAGACCTTCAGTTTAGGTGATGTATGTTTTTATTGATTTATCTTAGGCACATGAACACACATATTTACTATAATATATTTCTGCAGGAGTGCCGCTATTTTTTGTATTGTGTGCGTATATAAATATTCTGTGTATGTATTTTATATAAAAGAACCAGCGCACAGGATTATACTAATAGAAATATTGATTGGATGATGGTACAATGGTGTGATAGTTCAACAATAAAGAACTAAAGGATTACTAGGATTACTAGCGTGAAAACCAGTGATAACTAGAATGAGGTGTGCATATAACAGGGGAGATGCTCTTCAGGGAACACTAATCCCAATACACATAAATCAACAAAAAATGAAGAGCCTTTCGTCAGCTATGACGCTGACTTCATCAGGAGAATTGAAGTCAGCGTCATACCTGTAGCTGACGAAACATGTAGGGCGTCATCAAGTCTACACCAGTAGATCAGATTTGCAGAGGAGCCATTCATAGCTTGAAAGACAGTCTTAAAGAGATATATGAGTAAATCTCTAATAATCCAATTGTACAAATATATATGTAGGTAATAGTTCAGGTAACAGCAGACAATAAATGCAGGTAAGTTCAATCTTTTAAACGGAATCCGTTGATAGCCAGAAAGGAAGATAAGGACTAATTGGTGATTGTATTCGGATTGAGCCTGCAGGCTCTGCTTGAACAACTGCTGGTGAAATATGCAAGTGAGGAAATATGAATTACCTCTTCCCCACTCAATTTGAAGTTCACTCTCCATCCCTCTGTGGTCCCGGTGAAGCGTGGCACAGCTCACATTGAAACACTGTTTCCTTCGTGCAAAGAAGTGTGATTTCTACTGTCTATCGAGTCCTGCAGAGCTGCCATGCGTCCACTGAATCAAGAGGCAGTAACAACAATGAAGCAGAGGATTGGCTGGTCAGCGGACCCGAAAAGAGCACTCACAACTCACCGGTATAAAAAAAATAGCAAAAATGTATTTAACTACAGTACATGATAAAAACAAAAAAAACAAAATGAGGACAAAACAAGGGGATTCTCCTTCCATGTGTTTCACGCTGCAAAAGCGCTTTATCAAGGAGTGAGAAAGCGCTATTGCAACGTGACACGCATGGGAGGAGAATCCCCTTGTTTTGTCCTCACTTTGTTTTTATCATGTAGTTGAATACATTTTTGCTATTTTTTTTTATACCGATGAGTTCTGAGTGCTCTTTTCGGGTCCGCTGACCAGCCAATCCTCTGCTTTATTGTTGTTAGACCAGTGGATCAGCTGCTTTGAGGATCAGCTGCTTTCCTGCCAGGGGAAAGTGCAGAGTTTGAGGCTTCTCTTCACGGAGTGTCTCTCTTGCAAGTATTGGAGGAGTTAATTCCAGCTTAACTGCAGTCAGCAGACTCACACCTTGAGACACATGGGATTCCACCTTAATGCTGGACTTCTGTGGGAAATACCTACTGAATAAGGTACTCCACGGGTAAACACCGTCTGCATATACAGATTTCAATACATCAGGTACAGTTTATGCTATAACTTGCTCTCATTCTCTGTGTGCTTCCAGCTAACTGGAACACATCATTTTTTAATCCCGAACCAGTCATATTGGATTTCTCCCACAGTAGTAGAGGGACATTTACACCTACATTCTGGATTTTCACTTATCCGTGCTGCTGGAGTTAACTCTCACCTTTTTTCATTGCTTTGAACCACACGGGACTCTATTGCTTGTTTACACGCATCTTCACATTTGTCAATTGACATTCACTTGATTCTCAGATAGATTTAGCCCTCAAGGCTTTAATCTATCAATTCATGGTATCCGCTCCACTGGTTTGACTTTTTATATACTGTATGTATGTTTATTGTGTTTTATATTTTATAGTGCTAGCGGACCTTGTTGTCAATATTTTAATAAATTGTTCATAATACTTTATGTGCACTATGAGTGTGCACTCTTCATTTTTTTGTTGAGCTAAATTTATATACTTGAAGGTGGTGCCACTCACTCTGGTTCCAAGATCTGTGATCAGCGTCTTGGAGTACGGCGGGAGAATACAACACTACCTGCTGCAGTAACGGAGCATGAATATACTGTAGCTCCTAACATGCTTGCTATTTCCTGGCATTAGTGAGTATGATGTTTTTAGATTTGTGCAGATGTTTAAGTTACCTCATAGATTTTACACATGGAGCTTTTTTCACTTCTAATATATATATATATATATATATATATATATATATATATATATATATATATATATATATATATATATATATATATATATATATATGTGTGTGTGTAGAGGTATCAGTACCGTGTTTGCCGAGCTTCAATAATCAAAAAATAAATAGATGATACCGTTCTGTGGCTAACGAAATGCTTTTATTTGTGCGAGCTTTCGAGATACACTGATCTCTTCTTCCGGCGATGTTACAATGAATGAAGCAAGCAAAAGGTATACTTAAAAACAGTGTCACTTGGAATGTTATCTGTGCTTGTCCTTCCCCCGGTTGGATGTGTTTTATGGCTAGAGGTGTCAAAAGGTTCCTGAAAGCAAGTGATGTAAGAGTGACATCACTTGCTTCCAGGAACCTTTTGACACCTCTAGCCATAAAACACATCCAACCGGGGAAAGGACAAGCACAGATAACATTCCAAGAGACACTGTTTTTAAGTATACCTTTTGCTTGCTTCATTCATTGCAACATCGCCAGAAGAAGAGATCAGTGTATCTCGAAAGCTCGCACAAATAAAAGCATTTCGTTAGCCACAGAACGGTATCATCTATTTATTTTTTGATTATATATATATATATATATAGACACCACCTTGAGAAAGGTCCCACTGGGGGACCGAAACGTCGTTTTTTGTGTCTTCTATCAAATATAGAAAATTTATGATTTACTTACCTGCGTGCTGTCCCTTGATGTCGTGTTGCAACCGGTATCGTATGGTCTATATATATATATATATATATATATATATATATATATATATATATATATATATAAACCATACGATACCGTTTGAAGCACGAGATCAGGAGACAGCACTCTGGTAAGTTTGATCACATCATTGGTTTGGTATGGTATTGGTTTGGCTCTAGTACCATGTGACAGGCTTTCAAAGACGTCAAACCCGTTCCCCCCCAAGCCTCTGTCACATGGTCTACTAGAGCCAATCAGAGATGGGATGGAGTTCCCACGCTCTGATTGGCTACCGTACCATGTGAGACCGGCCATGTTTCTTTTAATGACGTCATCTTAAAGGCAATTGAAGCAAAGCCATTCTGATTGGCTGTGCTTTCATTGCCTTTGAATGACGTCATCATTTTTTTATCCACGGCCAAATCACATGTTTTTCACGGCCCAATCAGGACCGTGTGAAACATTTGACCAAAATGTGACGTCATAGGCCTATAAAAGCCTATGTCGCCTCATTTTGAAGCTAGTCGCCAAGGAGGGAACATCTCCCCTCCTAAGAAGAGAATAAGGGCATGGCCTAAGAAGACAGAAGAAGCCGGAAGAAGATGGAAGAAGATGGAAGAAGACCCCAGAAGACCCCAAAAGACCCCAAAGAAGAAAGAAGACACAGACATGGATTTGTTATGGTTTTTTATTTTATGGCTTACCTGTGGATTGGTTCCTGTGCTTCTGGCTCGCTTGGATTTCGGAGAGTGGACATCTAATGGTGAGTAAACAAAAGAAAAGTTTATTATTTTTACTTTTACAGGTTTTTATGATTTTTCATGCATGTCTTTTATTTTTTCACTCCCATTTAATGCCCGTTAATGTATTTATATATATAATACATTCACGGACAATGAATGGTTGTATTGTATGTGAATTTTGTATGTAAATGCATTGTATTTGATGCTGTATTATTGCCCCTGTATGTTATGTTTATCTATCTGTATGGATAGACATACAGGGATAATAATTGATTGCTTGGCTCATGTTTAGGTTCTTTTCATGTATGGATAATGTATTTAGCATCTTTATTTTGTCATTGTTGTGAATAATGTAGTTTGTATTTAGATAAAGGCTTCTTTATGGTAGTATGATTAGAATGATGGTGGTTACTTTAAATTAGAATTGTATTGGCAATGGTTTGGCTTTAGCAATTGAATAGGGAATTGTATAATTAATTTGTATTGTATTTTAATTGTTTGAGGAAATGGATTAATTGACTGATGCTAATTGTATTGATGTTGGTTAATTTCTAATTGATTTTCAGGATGGAATTGTTGGTTAGTGGACATTGTTCATAGTGTATTTTATTGTTTCATATATTTTGCATAGTGTTATATGATGCACTGATTAATTGCATCATGTACACACTCAATGCAATTGTGTAACATTTCATAGACATTTGTGTAGCTTCATTTTGGTTTTTTTATATTTGCAATGGCTGCTGTATTTATTTTAACATGCAAAGTGGTGGTTTTAAGATTAAAAATTCATGTTTTGATTTGTGGATGTTTTATGTGTTTCATAATGGGCAAATAATATATTATCCATATCTGGATAATAGTTACTTGGCACATTATTGTACTGTAGCTGTTGGGGGGGCCAAGGGTATGTGGGTAGGCCTCCCTTGTGGGTAGTGGGTGAGGGTGGTTAGGCCTCACATGGTGGGGGGTTAGTGTGGGAGGGTATGTAGGCCTCCCGAGTGGTGGGTGAGGGTGGGTTAACCCCTTAATGACTGTAGCGTTAATAACTGCTATGGTGATTAAGGGGTTAGAGGACATTACATTGGCTATTGTAATTGTTGTGCATGTTTTGCAGCACCGTAGGTGCATGGGCAGAATGAAGATAAGGATGAAGACGGCCTTCATCGTGGGTGCCTGTAAAACGTAAGTGTTAAATGTTTTGACTGTATTTATTGTAATTTATGTATTTAAAATGGGCAAATGCATTATTATCCATATGTGGATAATAGTAATTTTGCCCATTACAGTACTGTATGTGTTAGGGGGCGGGGGTGATGTGTGTTGTTTATTGGGGGCAATTGTCCCCAATAAACATGCTAATGTGCCTTAACCCCTTCATTGCCTTAGCGGCTATCTGCTAAGGTAATGAAGCTGCATTAATGTATTTTTATTAATAGTGTGCAGGACCAGGGGGTCCCCTGAGCTGAACCGCATTGATTTCTGCCTCAGAGACCCCCTGCTTCCCGAGTTACAGGCCCCGGTTTGGGGCATCGGTGCCAGTGTGGACGCCATCTTTATAGAGCCCACGTCGCGTCCTGGACGCTATAAAGATGGCGGCGGAACTGGCACCCAATGCCCCATACCGGGGCCTGTAACTCGGGAAGCAGGGTGTCTCTGAGGCAGAAATTAATGCGGTTCAGCTCAGGGGACCACCTGCTCCCGCACACTATTATTTAAAATATATTAATGCTTCTTCATTACCATAGCGGATAGCCGCTACGGTAATGAATTATTGTTTATTGTTATGTATGTTTTAATACTAGTATAGATGTGCAGGGGGTCTCCTGAGCTGAACCGCATTGGTTTCAGGTCCGAGGACCCCCTAGTTCAGGAGATACAGGCCCCTTTATGGGGTGCCGGTATCCCCTGCAGAATGTAAATAACCCGGTCACGTGACGCGGGAGCTTTAAACTGCAGGGGATACCGGCACCCCATAACAGGGCCTGTAACTCCTGAAGTAGGGGGTCCTCGGACCTGAAACCAATGCGGTTCAGCTCGGGAGACCCCCTGATCATGTGCACTATTATTAAAATGTTTATATTTAGTGTACGATCGCCTGTAACAGTCTTGCATGGAGATAGCAAATCTCCATGCAAATGTTACATGCGGCTTTTTTTTCTATCAGCTAGCGAACTGAAAGGTTCAGAACGCTAGCAGGGGGGAAAAAAGCAAACCGTACGCTGTGACTGTTTTGAGCTATTTTGAGCAGGTACATTAAAAAATGGACTCAAGGCCTTAGTGCATCGCGTCCCCGGCCTCACTTTTTAACGAACCTGCTTTTTGGCCAAATCAAAACGCAAAGCCATTGAGCTTAGTGCATAGCCCCCTAAATCTCTGAAAAAAAAGACATTTGCAAGGGACTATGTTGACTACAAGGAAGGGAAGGTTTACAGATGGAGTCAGCCTAAATCCAATAAAAAGCGTTATTCAAAAAGAACTGGACAATTAACATCTGACGCACCATCTGATGTTACTATCTCAGGCATTGATTCGTCTGATTACGATAGTACGCAGGCATCTGGCTCCGAGAGTACATAATCTTCTCGCCCTCCTTTTTTATTCAGAGGCAGGGGCCGCAGGGGCCAAAAAGAACAACGAGGAGGGGAACAAAGAAAGCTCCGCGACAGAGAACAATTCGGGTACAAGAATCAACACAAATAACACCAACGAGAATGGAGGAAAGACTGACAATTGTCAACCTGTCGGACATTATATTGATGCCAACACAATGTGATATACTGGAACGTGGCCTTTCTTTCTCGCCTACCAACTTTTGTGACAAATTTGAGTGGACAAAAGACCTGCATTTGTTCTGCAGGAAACTCCTGTTATTCAAACATTATCTTCAAACTGCTGAAGATGACATCCCCCAAACTCAAGTTTTGGCATCTACTGATGTACGTAATCTTGATATCCTGGTGTCACTAGCCAAAGGAAGTATGGAACCTACCAAAAATGAATTGGTGGTTGCAAAACACATTAGACCAAAATCAGTGTTTTGCCCACCTTTACAGACGTCCTCTCAGATTGAGGTTTTCTCCGAACTTGTCAGCCACGCCATCTCACAGCTACCAGATAAGATTACCAAGACAAATCTGACGAAATCTGAATGGCAGGCTATTGACAGTTTACAACAACTGAAAACAATTGAGATCAAGCCCTCTGATAAGGGGGGCAATATTGTTTTATGGCCGAAAACCCTCTATGAAACAGAAGTGTACCAACCACTCCGTGATCATACATGCTTTAAGGAGTTGCCTGGAGATCCAACTTCTAAATTTAAGGCAATATTGGACAAAATGGAAGCGTTTTCATTAGGCTCCCTTACCAAACGTAACTATGAAGGTCTTATATCCCGACACCCTGTGATCCCTACTCTGTACTTACTGCCGAAAATTCATAAAAATCTTTCCCACCCCCAGGATGACCTATTATTTCAGGCATAGGAGGGCTGTCTGAGCCCATCTGCCGTTTCCTTGACTGCTTTCTGCGCACATCAGTAGAGAGCCTTCCATCATACATCTGTGATACTATGGAAGTGTTGTCAAGGTTGGACCAGATCACGGTCTGGCGACGTGCGATGTAGAGAGTTTATATGCATGTATTCAACATCCTGATGGTCTGCATGCAGATGGTCTGCATGCAGCCAGATACTTCCTGTCTGAGCTCTGGCCTTGTCAACACACTCATGCAATTTTTAGCATTTATACTCACACACAATTATTTTGTTTTCAAGAATTCATTTTATTTACAAGTCAGGGGAACGGCGATGGGCGCGACATGTGCTCCCTCCTATGTAAATCTATTCCTGGGGTGGTGGGAAAGAGTGGTGGTGTTCACGGACGATAACCTTTTTCTCACTAGACATGTCCTGCTGTGGTTGAGATACATCGACGACATCTTCATTCTCTGGCAGTGCTCTCCTGCGGAGTTAGAGGTGTTCGTCGATGTTCTCAACCACAGCGGGCATAACATCAAACTCACCACACAATGGAGCAAAACTTCTGTGGAATTTTTAGATCTCCAAATTAGCATTGATCCTGATGGATGTATTGTCATCGACATACACAGGAAAAAAACTGCTACAAATTCTGTGTTACACGCATCCAGCTCACACCCGGTTCACCAAATCAATGGAATTCCGGGTGGTGAATTTTTACGTCTAAAACGGTATTGCTCTACTGACGGAATTTTTCTTGAGAGAGCAAAAGAGTTAAAAAAATGTTTCAAGGATTGTGGCTATAGCCAAACACAAATTAGTTGGGGATTCCAGAGCAGTCTACACAGGGAAAGGAATTCCCTCCTGATTCCAAAATCACGGAGAACTGAAAATTCCACGATACGTTTCATTGACAGTGGGCTAATTTGAGAAAGATAATTAATCAACACTGGGATATTCTGTTGTCTGATGTGAACCTGCGTTCGGTTTTGGGCAGCTCAGCTAGTTTAACTAGCAGGAGGTCTCCTAACCTTAGAGAAAATTTGGTTAGGAGCCATTACAGTATATCCCCACTCCTTCCAGTACATTTCTCAATAGTAACATCAAGAATGGCTTTTACAAATGTGGCATGTGCTCGGCTTGCCAGCACATGTCACAAACATCTACGTTTGTGGACAGTACTGGGACCAAAGAATTTAATATTCATTTGTTTTTGAACTGTAAGTCAAAAGGAGTTATACAGAGGCGGCACATTTTATTTGAGTGTGGCTAGCTCCGCAAGCCTGGGGATGCCCCGGCATGCTAGCCGCACTCCCTCGGCGTGCCGCGCGTCATCGACGCGCAGTCACGCGTCATCGGGTGCCTGCGATGTGGGGGACGGCGGCAGGGGGTTCCGGGGGACCCGGCGGACCCGGCAGCGGAAGGGAGAAAGCCCCGATCGGAGGGCGCTCCTCCGTGTCTTCGGCGCGCGCCCGGCACCCTCTGGCGCGCGCCAGGTTACTGCTGCGGCCGAGAACGGGCAAATGCTCGAATAAACTCGGCTGCAGCAGTATACTATATGAGCTGCCCATGTCGACTTATCTACGTAGGTATGACTACGCGAGAAGTGCGATTCCGCATACTCGAACATGTTCGAAATATTAAAAATGCACATCGAGACACATCAGCTGGCAAGAATATCACCAGTGTTGCATGACATTTCATGTCCACTCACGACTCCGACCCCTCAGGCTTGGCAGCATTTGCTATTGATAAGGTTTCGCTGTTTCCTGTAGGGATAGGGGAAATGGTGTTACACTACAGCTACAGTAGTAAGGGGGCTTCAATACACATGTATGCAGATGGCACAATCTTATATACACACAGCCCTAGCCTCTACGTCCTTGAAACTCCTTCTTCAACTTGACTTTCAAACTTAAAAATTGAATTTCACAAAACAAACTATTTTTGAACACAGAAAAGACTGTAACAATGGTATTTGTGACCAAGGCTTTATTTTTTAAAGCTTCTAATGAATGAGCTTCAGATCAGAACCAACGATAATACCACCTTAGCCCCTGTTACTAGTTTTAAATACTTGGGCATATGGTTTGACTGCGATTTAACATTTGGGTTGCATATTGATACCCTGACATCCAAAACCTATGGCAAACTAGATGTACCTTACTTACCTTAGCAAACTTGATCCCCTCTGCAATTCAATAATTTGTCCTCCAATTCAACTACAACACACATCACTGCGGAATGCTCAAAGAACTAGATTGAGTCTACAGTGGCGACACTGTTTATTCTAATACGGCTAGAGCCGCAAGGCGCGAGGTTTCCCGGCTTTTGCATTGAATTCCCTCGGCGTGCCGCGCGTCACCGATGCGCGGTCACGCTTCATCGGGAGCGTGCGCGCATGGCGCGCGTGCCCAGGGCTCCCCGAGGGAGCCCTGGGTTGCTCCTAATGTGGGGGATGGTGGTGGGGGGCTCTGGGGGACCTGGCGGACCCGGAGAGGGGAGGGGGAAGCCCCGATCGGAGGACCGATCCTCTGAGGCTCCGGCGTGCGCACGGGACACCTCGGCGCGCGCCCAGTATCAGTCGCGGCCGAGACTGGGTAAATGTTAGAATAAACTTATCCCCCCCTTGAGGAGAGACCTCCGAGCGATCCATGGATGGTTTATTAGGATGACTACGGTGGAAGGCATGAATTAGAGGGTTAGCATGTACCTGTCGATGAGGAATCCACTCTCTTTCCTCCAGGCCAAATCCCTTCCAGTGTACGAGATACTGTAATCCTCCTCTGGACATTCTGGAGTTGAGAATTGTTTGTACCTCATATTCTTGTTGGCCCTCCACCAGTATGGGTTGCGGAGGTTTTGGTTGTCCTTTGGAGAATGAGTCTTGTAGACAGGGTTTCAGAAGGGAGGAGTGGAAGACAGAGGGAATCCTCATATTCCTTGGCAGTTCTAGCCAGTAGGCTACCGGGTTGATCCTTTCTGTGATACGGAATGGTCTGATAAAGCGCGGTGCCAGTTTGGGTGAGGTTACCTTTAAACGAATGTTTTAGTGGATAACCAGACCCTTTGTCCTATAGAGTACCCTGGGATCTCTCTATGGTGACAATCTGTTTGTCTCTTCTGTAGTTTACCAGCGTGCCGTAGGTTCAGTTGGATCTTCTGCCACAAGTCTTGTAAGTGTAGGATCCTGTCCTTTGCAGCCGGGACTCCAGACTTCGAGATAAGGGAAGGGAGCGCAGAAGGATGGAAGCCATAATTGACCAT
Organism: Ascaphus truei; assembly: GCF_040206685.1. NCBI lineage: Eukaryota > Metazoa > Chordata > Amphibia > Anura > Ascaphidae > Ascaphus > Ascaphus truei. Next base: position 385,348,927 of record NC_134485.1, read on the forward strand.
GAACGGCAACTGTTGGGACGATTCATTCTGAAGATTGTTATGGGAGAATTCTGCCCACAGAAGAAGTTCTGCCCAGTCGTCTTGAGTATCAGCAATTAAACACCTTAAAAATTGTTCCAGAGACTGATTGGTGCGTTAAGTTTGCCCATTGGTCTGGGGGTGATAACCTGATGAAAAGTTCAGTGTGACGTCCAGACCTTACAACCGAACCTTACAACAGAACCGAGAGATGAATTGGGATCCTCTGTCAGATACTATGACCTGGGGGGTCCCATGTAACCTGAAGATCTCCCTGATGAAAACGTCGGACAACATGGGCGCGGTGGGTAGACATTTCATTGGGATGAAGTGTGCCTGCTTAGAAAACCTGTCCATCACTACAAGGATGGTATCCATGCCTCTATATTTAGGCAACTCAACGATAAAGTCCATAGAAATATGTGTCCATGGACGTTCCGGGATGGGTAAAGGTTGTAGGAGACCCGCAGGTCTGTTGCGTGGAGTTTTGGTCCATGCACATGTGGTGCATGTAGCTATGAAACCTTATATGTCTCTCCGCATGTTGGGCCACCAGAAGGTGCGTTCTATAAGCTCGGTAGTTCTCCTGGTGCCAGGATGACCAGCTGTTTTGGACGAATGTCCTCACTCCATGACGCTCCTCTGATAAAGAAGGGGAGTGAACAAACGGTCCTCCGGAACCTTGAGTCCTGCTAGGATGTTGCTCTGGGCCCTGGTAATCTCAGGTAATGCACTGAAAGCATTGGCTGCCACAATGCAAGTGGATGGGAGAATGGTCTCCTGCTGTTCCACCTTGTTATCCTCTATCAGAAATTGTTGAGACAAAGCGTCAGCTTTTAAGTTCTTAGACCCTGGGATATATGAGATGAGAAAGTTGAAGCGTGTAAAAAATAGGGACCATCTTGCCTGGCGAGACCCAAGTCGCCGTGCTCCCTCAATGTATAGCAGATTTTTATGGTCTGTTAATATCGTGACTGGCATCTCCGTACCCTCCAGTAATTGTCTCCACTCCTCTAAGGCCATTTTGATCGCGAGGAGCTCACGGTTTCCTATATCGTAATTCCTTTGGGCGGAGGAAAATCTCTTAGAGAAATACGCACAGGGGTGGAGTGGAGCTTGAGGATTCTCTCTTTGGGAGAGTATAGCTCCTGCTCCTACATCGGAGGCGTCAACCTCCAAAGAAAATGGTAGTGTGGGGTCTGGGTGTACCAAGATGGGTACTGAGGCAAATGTCTTCTTTATCCTCTCGAAGGCCTGAAGAGCCTCGTTGGACCAATTCATAGGGTCAGCTCCCTTCTGGGTCAGTGCCGTGATGGGTGCTACTACCGATGAGAATCCCTGAATGAACCTCGGGTAATAGTTGGCGAAGCCAAAAAACCTTAGGATAGCCTCAAGGGAGAGAGGACAGGGCCACTCGCGTACAGCTTTTACTTTGGTAGGGTCCATAGCGAGACCGGTATCAGATACGATGTAGCCGAGAAAGGAGGTAGATCTTTGGTGGAAATGACATTTCTCGAGTTTAGCGAACAAGTGGTTCTCTCTTAAGCGCTGTAAGACTTGCTAGACGTGAGCTGTATGTTCAGGCATGGATTTGGAAAAAATTAGGATATCATCCAGGTATACTATCACATGGCGGTCCAGAATGTCTCTGAAGATGTCATTTACAAAGTCTTGGAAGACAGCAGGGGCATTACATAGCCCAAACGGCATGACCCGGTACTGATAGTGCCAGTCGCAAGTATTGAATGCAGTCTTCCATTCGTCTCCTTGTCTGATTCTGACCAGATTATAGGCGCCTCTGAGATCCAATTTCGTGAAAACACTTGCTCCTTGAAGTTTGTCAAACAATTCAGTTATCAACGGAAGGGGGTAGTGATTTTTTTATGGTGAGTTTGTTGAGACCGAGATAGTCTATGCAGGGCCTGAGAGTTCCGTCCTTCTTCTTGACAAAGAAAAAGCCTGCCCCAGCAGGTGATGAGGATTTTTGAATGAACCCCCTCTGGAGATTTTCCTGGATATATTGTCTAATATTTAAAACCAGAGACAGAACATAAAACACAGACAAAGCTCAGTTTTAGCACATCTAGTGGAACTCATACACGGTACAGTGCCTAAATATATATGTATAAATATCTATTAAGTAAAATGGTCTTTTAGTTTGACATTTTTGGCCAAAATTGTAGTAAGCCCCTGAGCCAACTTCACGGCAGACCACAATTCAGGGGTCCCTAACGCTAATATAAATTCTTAATAACCTGTGTAATAACAGGAAGAATGATTTATAGTAAATCTGTCAATATTAGTTGCAAAGTTCTAAGTTCCGCATCTTCCCCTTATCCCATCAACATTCGGGGCCTTCGGGGATGCCGGGGAACCCTGGCACGGTGTGACCGGCGCCACTGTGATACGCGGCACGCGCCAGGAAACAGCCGCAAAACAGCCGCACGTTGCGGTGGTGGCCGCTTTAGAATAAAAGCGGACGCCAGTGTACAGTACACAACGCACCAGTAAGAGAAGCAGACATTGTTTAGAAGTAGCTAGATCAGAGAAATGGTCTGGGCTACAATGCTATTTCACTTATGGGAACATGCCACACATTGTAATAATGTTAGCTACATCTGGATGCATATAGTGCTAATAATAATAAAGGATGAGGAAATTAAATATCTACAAAACCTTTTAATGCTGCAAAATGTTATATTTTTATGTGTAAAATATTAGTAAGTTATATTCATGTCCTAAAATATTGGGTAATAAACAGAAATTTGTAGAATAACATCATAATCCATTATATGTTTGAATGCTATTTGTTGGTGTTGGCATTTTTATATAAGACACCCCAAGGCAAATTTCTATTGCAGATGCTACTTATATATTTTTTTATGTCTTCAGATGCCTGCCGTGAGAAAACATGCAATATATCTACTGGAGTGAAATGAATGTGGAAAATATAATTGTAGCTCATTTTAAAACATAATTACACATTTTAATTTTAGCAACAAAATGCAATTCCTGAATATAGTATGGGATTCAATCAATTTAATCGCATCGTTTTTGAGGGGAAATATAATTTAATTAGGTGTTTTTTTTTAGAAATTAAATAGCTAATAAAGTGCTCTGATATTTTTTCTTTTTACAGCTTATATACTTTGCTACAGTAAATAGACCCCCAAGTGGTTACAGGTTTGTGTGCTTTATTCAATATGTGCAGCTAAGGTTCACATGAAAAAAATTGCAACGTTTTTGTGTCTGATTCTATTCAATGGTTATGTTAATGTAGTTACTAAACTAAGTCTATTACATCTTTTATTGTGTTGTTTACAAAGTATTGTACTCCTGATCTGTTGGTCTGAAAAAACAGTTAGTATAAAACATTTTGTTAGACCAAGAAATAATTTAGAATGAACTAAATTCTACTTCAAATGTGAAAGTTGTATAGAAATATTAAGCTTTTGGTACATTAAGCAGTTCTATTTTGTTGTTTGATGTTTTACAATTAAAGGAGAAAGGATCTAATGACAGTTGCAATTAGTAAATATGTGTGGAAAGTAATAATGACTAACAAAATAATTAAGAACTGCAGTTCTAAATGGGCAGTCTAGAAAAGCACACTTATCCGTGTATACCCTTGGGTAATACATATAAAAGAAGCAATTCAAAACCAATGTGTCTAAAAAAAAAACAGGTAAGGAAACGGAAAGGAAGAGGCAGGCATTTAGATTCTTAGGGGTCTATTCAGGTAGCTTCAATAAATGACAGTAGTTTTGAGCATTTCTTGAGCGAGTTTGAATGTGTAGCTATTCAGAAAGCTCCGATAACATGGCAAAGTTGCTTGAAACCTGCTTCTTCTCAATTGATAACTCTCCCTCTCAGACAAACTGAGCGGGCAATCAAAAAATGCTTGAACTCAAATTTTTGGAGAAATCGAGCTATTCAGGTAGCTCTGAGATTCACATCGAGGCTGCAACTAGCACATTATGATGTCACAACCTGAAGGCTGGAGAGATCCGCAATGTGACTGATGGAAAAAATATTTTTACTACATCGGATTGAAGCTGGGTGTCTTCGGAGCCAACACATTAATATCAGCTCTGGAAACTTCCTGCTTTCATACTATGTAATAAAAATACATTTACAGGCAGCTTAATTACCTTAGTAACTAATCGCTAAGGTAATGCAGGGGTTAGATACCAGTGCCTGGTTTGTTGGGGGTAGAGGGGGTGGGTGAAGACTGGATTTGCCCTGGGTGAGTGTTTAGGCCTACCAGGAGGGTTGCGGAAGGAGTTGACCTTACTTTAGTGGTTACTTTTGCTAAGGTAATGAAGAGGTTAACCCCTCCTGCTACATACCCAGTAGGCCTAAACACCCACAATGGGCCAAAAAAACCTTCACTCCTCCTACCCCAAAAAACATTGAAATACAATACAACAACCAATACTACCCAATACACCCATTGATTGCAAGAGTGGTAACCTATGCAGAGTCACATCGTGGCTGAAACTCGCAAGCACCACCTCAAGGGTGGCGAGATGGGATCTGCGATGTGACTTAGAAGACAAAAATAATTTTTACTGCATCGGATTGAAGCCGGGAGTCCCTGGAGCTGACTTGCATTAATATCAGCTCCGGAGACCCCCTGCTTCAATCCTAAGTAATACAAATAAATTTACTGTTAGTTTCATTACCTTATCGGCTAACCGCTAAGGTAATCAAGGGGTTAAATACCAGTGTCTGATTTGTTGGGGGTAAAGGGGGTGGGTGAAGGTGGTATTTAGCTTATAGTGGGTGTTTATGCCTACCGGGAGCAGTTACTACAGCTAAGGTAAAGAAAGGGGTTAACCCAACCTGCTACCTACACAGTAGGCATAAACACCCACTATGGACCGAATAGCACCTTCATCCACCCCCTCTACCCGCAAGAAACAGTAAAACACAATACAAACATCAAAAAACAAAATACAAACCGGCGCCAAGAAAATGTCCAAAGACAGTCTATATAAAGTCCAAATGGAATGTAGTGCAAAGAACTATTTCCTTGCACTTCCAGAAATGTAGATATGTCCACGGACAGATGTTACGTCATATACTGTGGAATACAAACAGAAAAACAGATCATAGTGTAAACTGCTACTCAAATGGACATACAACACAAACACAATACAAACAACAAATACACAACAATAAACAAATATAAGTAAGGCTGACTAAAAAAGAGCTAATTTAATACAACAATAATTATAAAATACAAATAAGAACAAATGGCAGGCAACTGGTCTGGTTGGTCTAAAACCAGAATCCTACTCACAAGAACTTGGGAGTAAAATTGTAGTCATTGGGAGGTATCAGCTTGTCTGCCAGTGGCGTAGGGCTGAACCAAGGACCCTACTACCCACCCCCTCTACTCCCAGCAACAACAATTAGGAGACTAATAGCCAATTTGGACTAAGACAGCGGGCATCCCTGCTTCTGAATGGGAGTCCCGCTGTGTGAATCCTAATAGGCTGCATCAGCCTGGAAGAGACTTGCAGTAAAAATAGACAGAATCAGTCACACTCCCTGTTTGCCTCTAACAGGCGATCGCAAGGCTTTTATTTTAATAACACAGTATTTTAATAACACAGGGGTCTCCAGAGCTGAACTGCATTAATTCCAGCCTCGAGGACCACATGTTTTCCGAGTTAAAGGCCCTGATATGGGATGCCGGTATCTTTGCCAAGTTTAAATGTACCGGTCATGTGACTGCTATGGCAATGAAGGGGTTAACTGAGTACCTGGTTTATTGGTTATTGGGGGTAGACATTTATTGGGGATTAATGTTGAAATACAATACATCACTAATAATAATAATAATAATAATAATAATAATAATAATAATAATAATGTTGTTGTATAGCCCTGCTAGATTTATGTAGCGCATTAAAGAGACATTTTGCAGACACAGTCCCTGCCCTGTAGAGCTTGTGCAGTGTTTGGGAGGCTGGCAGTCTGTTTGTCATTTTAATTATTTCCTCAACACTGTGACTCTAAATGCTTAAAAAGAAACTCCAATTCTAAAGAACCATACAGTAGTATCCAGTAAAAGCGTAATTAACCTGTGGGAAGTTTTTGTGTTTCATTCTTGCAAGATTTCTGTGGCAATTTAAGCAGGCATTGTCCTTAAGGAACTGCTGCCTGATTTCATTATTTATCATCTTGGTCCCGGAATAGTCCACTCTTCTGAGTTCAAAGTAGTTGAGGGATGGTTGTTGGAAGGGAAATATTGAAATATAACATAACCTACATTCCCAAATGTTTTATGCTTTATTTGTTTTTATTTATTAATGTATATGTATCCATGGATGTGTTTTGGGAGTTATTAATTCTGATTGTGGAAAGTTAGACTTCCCATTGGAAATCTTGATACTTGGATTCATCCAAGTACCCTGTGGGTGGAGCTTCTGGGTATAAAATCTCAGTGTGGTGCTGGGAAAAGGGAGGGTCAGTTAGTCGGTCAATCAGTCAGTCGGTCAGTCGGTCAGTCGGTCAGTCGGTCAGTCGGTCAGTCGGTCGGTCGCAGAAAATCCTCCTCACAATTCATGTGAAGTAATGCTCTCTGTATCGCTAGCTCCTGTGTAATCCCCTAATTGAATGGAGATCATTTGTTATTTTAGTTTATTTTTTGTTTTTTTTGTCCTCATGATAATAAACATGCCAAGTGAATGTTAAGAAAACCCTGCTGCTGTTCAGTGCATATTCCAAACTCCAGGTATGATTGTTCACAACACCCATACTTAATACAGTCCATATTATATACCATAATAGGCCAGACAAACCTATCCTACATTCACTTTAATCACTTAAAACCATAGTACAGTTAATTATTTTTTTATTATATCACAACCAGGGTCCATGTGAACGTAAATGCAGGGCTATTTAAGCTCCTCTTTCCCATTGGAGGGGAGGGAATAGAGCCAACCAGCTAGCAAGGAGAGAATTCTGCTGGATTTATGAGCTCAAAACCCTCTCCCCTAATGGATTAAATATCGATTTTCATCTGAATGCATTTCTTATACAATAGTTGATTGAATTGGGGGTGTTATTTTGAGTGTGCGGAGTTCTGCATTTTCTCTTTGATCACACACATTTTTATATATTCTCACATATATATTTCTTTAGAGATATATGTGTCCAATAATATCGCGTGTCTGTCTGCTATATTATTGCCATTCTCTTTCGATTATAGGTAATGTGCAGGAGGGAAAAAAAGCGCAAGACAAAAAATCACCGGTTTGTACAAAAACACTGTGATAGTGAACATAAAAGGAAATAAATCTATATCACCCTACAGGATAGATGCATTTTTTTTCAGGGGATGTTTCCCAACATCTCATATGGTATGGCATCACAGAACTTCAAAGGGCAAAGTTCTCCACAATCATATAAAAGAAAAAAATATACATAGTGCAAATGTGCAATATTGCAATGTTGGGAATTATAAAAAAATTGTGAATGCCCAATCACATGGCAGTGGAATAAATCAAGCGTTTTTAGATTAAATCTGGTCAGGATTTAGTGGACTTGAGTATAACTGGAACTCCCCAAATCATGAAACAAGAAAATAGGTCGACATACAGAACAGTTTATATATTAAAAGTACAACATTCCACTCACATGCTCCAAAGGTTAAAACAACAATTTGACCACTCAGGGACCGAAGGTAACATCATCCCAATCACACACTCATGTCTCAGCTGACTTCAGTCTGTCTGAAAGTCAGTTGCGTTTCCGGGTTCCCGGATGATGACGCGCACAGCAACAGAGACGTGAGCAGAGACCTCAAATACTGGCTTCCGGGATGCAGGGGACAGCAGCAAATGCTTTCCACTCAATGTTTTGAGCTTCCTCAAGGGTGCAAAAATCATTGTTATAATTCATAACATTGCAATATTGCACATTTGCATTATGCATATTTTTTCTTTTATATGATTGATTATAGGTAATGCCAATATTTGGGTGTTTTTTTTGCTGTTGACTGTCTCTTATGGGAATATCAAGTCCAGTGGTTATTGCAGGCAGTTCAATACTTCACATACAGAACCCTTATAAGCTCATATGGAACCCCCAAAATAACCACAACATATATACTGTATAAGCGCAAAAGTGTCAAAGAGGAGTGCTACTGAGCATGGCAATATACTGCTGCGGCACAGTTTATTCGAGCATTTGCCCGTTCTGTGCCGCAGCAGTAGCCTGGCGCGCGCCCGAGTGTGACGGGCGCGCGCCGAAGCAGCGGAAGAGCGCCCTCCGATCGGGGCGCTCTCCCTCCCGCTGCCGGGTCCGCCGGGTCCCCCGGAACCCCCTGCCGCCGTCCCGCAGATCGCGGGACACCAGGGCTCCCTCGGGGAGCCCTGGACGCGCGTGCAGGGGGCGCAGGCTCCCGAAGACGCGTGACCGCGCGTCTATGACGCGCGGCACGCCGAGGGGCGGCCACTAGCAAGCCGGGAAATCTCCCGGCTTGCGGATCTGGCCGCACTGCGATAAAGTGTGTCGCCAGTGTATATTTAAATCAGAGACAGAACATGAAACACAGACAGAGCCCAGTGCTACATCCAAAGACACAAATACACAGTACAGTGCCTAAATATATATATATAGATATCTTTTGAATAAAATTGTCTTTTAGTTTAACTCTTTGGCCAAAGTATTGTAAGCCTTTGAGCCCCTCCAGGGCAGACCTCGTCTCAAGGGTCCTAACACTAATATAAATTCTTAATAACCTGTACATTACCAGGAAAAATGATTTATAATAAATCTGTCAAAATTAGCTACATAGTTCTAAGTCTGATTGAAGCTCTTATTAACCTGTATAATACCAGGAAAAGCACTCTGTATTAGATTTGGCGCAACCAAACCGCACGCAAGTTCCCATGAGTGTGGAAGGTGGAATGGAGTAAGCTTTAACCATTCAAAAGTGGGAGGGGGTGAGCTTCAAACTAGGAAAGGAGGAGCCACCCTCCAAATCAGCTAGGACCAGCTGAACAAGAATTACAAAACATACAGGACCCCTATAAGCTCATATTGAACCCCCAAAATAACCACAACATATATACTGTATAAGCGCATAAGTGTCAAAGAGGAGTGCTACTGAGCATGGCAATATATATTTAAAACCAGAGACAGAACATGAAACACAGACAGAGCCCAGTGCTACATCCAAAGACACAAATATACAGTACAGTGCCTAGATATATAGATATCTTTTGAATAAAATGGTCTTTTAGTTTTGGAGGGTGGCTTCTTTTTTGTTCAATATCTGGAAGTGAGTAACAGCAGGGTTTGAGGTGAGCTACAGTAATTATCGTAGCATTATTTCCATGAGCTAATATTAACAGTTTGTGGATCTGTGTTAGGTTAATGTCTCATTAGCATATAATTTGCATATGAGAAAGTCAGCCGCTCATTAAAAGCTAACAATGCAATATTTTTCAGGTTAATGCAAGGTCATCGTAATGCTAATCATCTTTGTGGATATGCGTTACGATGTATCGTGATGTACCCCCATTTAACATATAAATAAACATTTTAAGGACTTCTGAGTATCTAGCACCAAGAGCCATTATCTCATTCACTGATCAACATTCAAGCAGATTTTAATTCACTTGAAGGTCTCTTACTATCCAGAGAATGTAAATAAAACATACATTAATTAGTGATGTGAGAACCCAAATTTACTAAGATGTGCTATGCCATAGAACACCTTCCACTGCCAGAAAACATCTTATGGTCAATTCCTTTGAATGGACTGTCAGATTTCCTTCAGTGCCAGAAGGTGTTTTATGGAATAGTATGCTTAATAAATTTGACTCATAGTGTTTCAGGGGAGATTAAACAATTTTCACAAATATACATCAATGTGGCTTATTTTAGTAGCTCCAAAGTTGTCATTGCCACAGTGCACATTTTGGCATGATCACAACAAGAGGAATGAAATGTGAGAAAAAACAATATTCTTTATGGCAATTCACATCATCTTAACGCTTATATAAGAAGTGACAAACTGCCCAATTTGTATTTAGTGAACTTTAGAAGCGTCAAAGAAGAGGCATTGGGAAGGGAAAATTAGCTCTTGCTGCACACTAATCCAGCAGTGTGCAAACTGGGGGTGCGCCCCCCCCCCCACCCCCCTGGGGGGCATGATATTTTCTGCGGGGGGCGCGGGGTTTACAGAGGCCTACGCGCTTCCCGAAGGCACCTAAATTAAGTGCCGGGGAAGCGGTGAAGGCCTCTGTAAACTGCACTTACCTTGCTCCTGGAGACGCATCGACATGGCAATGCGGTGTCATGACGCCAACGCCGAAGCCAAGGTAAGAGGGGGGGGCGCAAAGAGAAGGGAAGAGCTGGCAGGGGGGTGCAGGGAAAAAGGATTTGTTCTCCTCTGCTAATCTATTATAGATAGGGTGCTAGAAGGAGCGTAATGAACAGAGGAAAGAAAAGAGCTGTTTTTAAATAGCACTCAAATCAAGATAGTGAATTAAATGCATGATTAATACTGAGCTTTTAGTAAACTTTTGTAAGAAAATAACAGACAAGCAATGGCGTTTAGAGAACATGTAAATTAAATAAATAAGTGGATCATATCAAACACTGTTTGGAGAAGTGAATTGTTCCCACTGCTCCAAACCATCTCTATACCTAGAGTGTACCATGTGGGTGTGGAAAAGTTTGCAGAGGATAGTCCATAAAAGCGCTGATCTTGGTGACTTGAAAGGTAACACTCTATTTGCTGGCGGTAAGACCCTTCATGAGTATGAAAGGAATACTAGTGGCTCGTAATGTCTGTATTCACTCCAATAGTCTGGAAAGAACAGGACAGAGCTATTTCAGTCAATAGTTCAAATGATACCAAACACAGCAGTATTTCATAGCTACAGCTGCGGCCCCTTTTATTCTCCAACATCTCCGAATTTTTTCGGGGATTTTTTCCGAATGCCACGCACTTCACCGGACTTCACCACGTTCATGCCGCATTCATACCGCAGTAAATCCAAGTGATTTAGAACGGCTCTAAACAACAGTGATTGTGATAAATGAGTGATTAAATTAAAGTAAATTGTAAGGTGAAATAGAAAAATTCTCAACCTTCACAGGGAATATGTACAGATTCCCTTATAAACAGTATTAGACATCCAAGGTTTGAAGGGAGCGATGGTTCAGGAACACCCCAAAAATTCATACCGCATTCATGTTGCATTCATGCCGGCGTCACCCGCGGTTGAAGTGTTTAATGATGTGTTTATTGATAATGGTTCGGATTTAATTGGTTGCAATTCTTCGCGTATCCGCCAGGTGGCAGATATTCATGAATTGTAATGTGTCGACTTGCAGGTGTTTAAAAAAATACCACAGTGGTCCATTGTAAATTGGCCTTGGTACTGAAGAAGTTACAATAATGTATCAATTTAGGCTTTTCATATTAAAAAATACATGCACAGTGTCTGGTGTTTTATTGTCCTGAGAGTCCCGACATGAGTGCACCACCGCAGTCCGTGTTCCAAAAACCCGACAGAACATACGTTTATTTAATATGGGCCGCGATTAATACAACAGATGATAAGATGGCAACAGATGGTCAAATGTATCAGTATTTTATCGACAACTATGACTTTTACAAATTTTCACCAGATGCTCATGTGTGGAAGCGTGCAATAAAGAAGAACGTTATGTATCGATCCGTGTTTTTTTCGTATTGATCCCGGTGTTATTGGAGGGTATTGGTGTGTATCACCGGATTTTTCCCGTATCTATGATCATGGAGACTTCAAAAGGCGAAAGGTCATGTTAAAACCAAATAAGAAACATCAGTCACTGGCAAGCAATGCGTATGTGAAGTGACTAACCAAATGTGGCGCTCATATACATTTATAATAACAGTGATATAATCAATACAATAGTGATAATAATGATACTTATACAAACACAATGGTCGATTGCAGCTGTAACCTGGTGTAGGATTGCTTTCTCAATCCTCATGGAAAGTGGAGAATGGATCATCAGGAAGCGCATACCATGTGGAAACATAAGAAAGAAAAGTGCTTTTTGTGCAATATTGTGCAAACAGTGTTGTGGAAAGTTGCTAGCACAGAATGTTTACACAGGATACTCACAAACGTGAGGTGGAGTATAGGCACATAAAGGTATCTTTATGGACTGGCTTCAGTCTCTGGTGCAAGGTGATGCCACAGCAAACAGATTCCCAGATGACCTTAGGGTAGGAAAACACTGGACATAGCGTAGACTGTAGGGCATTTAATAAAAGAGGTAGACAAAATCCAATCTACTCACATATTGATAGGTTAAAAACAGCATTTAGATCGCAATGATCTCAGCAATTCGCGCTCTTTTGCTTCCACCGGATGGGGCCTCACTCTCAGGTCTCCCTCCTTCCTTTCTGTGCGGGTCACGGATGCGTTCCGGCGACCGGAAGTGACGTCATCCGTATCCGAAGGTTCCGGTGGGTAGAGGCAACGGATGACGTCACTTCCGGTCGCCAGAACGCATCCGTGACCCGCACAGAAAGGAAGGAGGGAGACCTGAGAGTGAGGCCCCATCCGGTGGAAGCAAAAGAGCGTGAATTGCTGAGATCATTGCGATCTAAATGCTGTTTTTAACCTATCAATATGTGAGTAGATTGGATTTTGTCTACCTCTTTTATTAAATGCCCTACAGTCTACGCTATGTCCAGTGTCTTCCTAACCTAAGGTCATCTGGGAATCTGTTTGCTGTGGCATCACCTTGCACCAGAGACTGAAGCCAGTCCATAAAGATACCTTTATGTGCCTATACTCCACCTCACGTTTGTGAGTATCCTGTGTACACATTCTGTGCTAGCAACTTTCCACAACACTGTTTGCACAATATTGCACAAAAAGCACTTTTCTTTCTTATGTTTCCACATGGTATGCGCTTCCTGATGATCCATTCTCCACTGGCAAGCAATGCGCCAGCGACTGCAGCAGTGACAGCGCCAGCATCCAATAATGGTCCGACCGTCAGTGAAAACCTGGTGACCGGCAACCCTTGCTGTCGGTCCCCGCCCGGATACCTGCAGCCTGAGCCGGATTTCGCATACAGATTCCAGCAAGCTTGCATGTACCAAAGCGATTTCCAGCCTCATCAGCTGTCAACTACAGGTGTAGTAGTCCCGCTGTCACCTGTCAACTACGTGTATAATCGAGAATACGGGACTGGCAGTGGCTCGGCGCGAGCTGATTGGCAAAGTCTATGGTGAGTAATGTTGCCGTATTTTATTCTGTTTTTGAAATATCAATATCAATGCACAGTCAAGCGATTCTCCTGTAAGCAATATCATTGGCTGAGCAGCTTCTACAGTAGATACTGCACAATTGGTGGAAAGCTAGGCGCAAGCGCATTGGAACCTTCTTGAAACGCATATGCGTGTCATCACATCTACAGTAGGCACATGCGCATGTGAACAGGAGACGCCCCCCGAGAAAATTATGGGTGGGACTGACTGTGGGAACTTCTTTAGGGGACTGACTGACCATTACAGTAAAACTTGTACTTTTGTTTTTCCTCAGAAAAGAAAACTTTGTCATCTCATGCGGAAAACGGCAAATGTAGGGATTTCGATATAATATCGCTTTGTGTAACAATGCCTGCACATTGCTGAATCGGATTTAAAAAACCACGTACCGAAGTCTACAGTTTAGTGGCCGTTGTTATTGATTAGGATAGCATACTATAACTGAGAGCTTCATAGAAAACCTGAAACAGTATGCTGTTGTTCTCAGACCGTATACAATACATTTTTATATATACTGTATAATAAACCTGAAAAATAAAAAGTATGCATTTATTCTACATGTTTTCCAGTACATATGTGTATTCTATACCCGTACAGCATGTATTGTTTTAATACTCTTGTGATGTACAGTACTGAGCATGCCTACAGTATACAGTACTGTACAGTATGCCTGGACAGTACTGTATGTTCTAGAAACACTGTATTTTGTCACAGTATAAAAGGAGACAATGGAACAATTTAAAACAAATCAACATTTTCTTTTATTGGTGGAGTAAGTACAAAAACATTTATTTACAAATACTATTTAAAAACATTTAAAGTGTACAACAATTCAAAACATTAACAGGTGTATGGTTTACTGCTAGTGAAAACATTTATGTACAGAAAGTCAAAACATTTACAGTAGGATGGTGTACAGAACAGTCAGTCAGACCTGCACAACTCCAGTCCTCGAGGGCTGCAAACAGGCCCAGTTTTCAGGATAACCTTGCAAACCGGGCCTGTTTTCCCACGAGGACTGGAATTGTGCAGGTCTTGTGTAAGTAAAAACATTTCTTTATTAATACAAGTTAAAACACGCAACATCTCCTTTATTAAAGTACAGAAAGTCAAAACATTTACAGCACAACTGTATGGTTTAGTAAAAAAAAATCTTTATTAATAAAATGTAAAACACGCATCATCTCCTTTATTAAAGTACAGAAAGTCAAAATATTTACAGTAGGATGGTGTACAGTACAGTAAGTCAGGCCTGCACAACTCTAGTTCTCGAGGGCCGCAAACAGGCCAGGTTTTATCCTGAAAACCCTCGAGGACTGGAGTTATGCAGGTCTTGTGTAAGTAAAAACATTTCTTTATTAATAAAAGTTAAAACAAGCAACAAGTCAAAAAATAAACAACAGTTGAACAGTCACGCAAATTCGATCCCCACTAGATTGTCCTTCCAGGGCCAATGCCTTGTATAACGCAAAATGCCATTAATGGTGTCTCGAACGATTTTCATTAAAGGATCTGAAATTGAAAAATAGTGCCGCAATTCCTCCACAATAGTCCTTCTTAAATTTTCAGGAAGCGCCCTTTTTTCGCGATTTCCTTCGTAGTTAACATTTTTGGCCCACCCGCAGTACACTAAGTAGGACACGTAGTGCTTGAAAATTAACATGGCATACTTCTGGGGTAAACCAGCACTCATCACCCTATACTTCTCCCTGAGTGCCGGTTGCAGCTCACGCAGGATGATGTCAGGCACCGCATCGATGTAAGCGTATGTAGGTTGGATTCTGGGAGCGGGTGTGCTTCTGTGAGCGGGTGTGCTTGTGGTGGCGGGCGAGGGTATGTTGTCTGGGAGGAAGCTTTCCTCCTGTCTTGGTCGCCGTGTTGTCTCCTGGCGTGGTCTTGACGGGGTTGTCACGTTATCCTCCTCGTCAACGGCATACATGTACACAAATTCTTCTGGTGGAAGGGGTGCGCTTGGTGTTGGAAGGTGGTCGAAAGTCCCATTCATCACATCCATGCCACCCTCCTGCTCCGGCGTCAGGGATACAGGGGCATGAACACCGAGCAAATTATGTATCCCCGCTATGTCAGGCTCTATCTTCTCCATCCGTTGATCCACCTTCTCCATCCGTGGATCCATCTTCTCCATCCGTTGATCCATATTTAGCATGGTCTCTAAAAGAAGATCTATCTTTACCAGCATAGTAGAGTTCCCGGGGATATCGACACTTAACCCATTCAGCATGCAGTCTAACGAGCTGGTTCTTGTGCATGGGGTGCTGTGGACATCTGGGTGGATGGGTCCGGAGGATGAGATGGGGGTTCCCTGGAGAGAAGCAGCAGTGTCGTCGAAGAAGGATGGAGAAAGTGACCTGTGGATTTCCGGGAGAGAAGTGGCAGCGTCGTCGAAAGAGGGATGGAGAAAGTGACCTGTGGATTTCCGGGCGAGAAGTGGCAGAGTCGTCTAAGCGTAATGGAGAAAGTGACCCGTGGATTTCCGGGAGACCAGCGGCAGCATCGTTGAAGAGTAGTGGAGAAGATGGGCTATGGGTTATCGGGAGAGCGGCGGCAGCGTCGTGGACGAGTAGTGGAGAAGATGGGCTGCAGATTTCCAGGAGAGCAGCGGCAGAGACGTCAAAGCGTAATCAAGGAAGTGGCCTGCGGTTTCGATGGGTTGGCTGCCATTTGTGTTGCCTTGAGTGTACATCACTGAATTTCTTCTTGACATAATAAGGCTTAAGTGTATTAAAACCCTTAGCCTTTGTGGTCAGCAGAAGGATTTCTTTATTATGCTTAGCCTGTCGCTTTGTCCTTGGCTTGGAAACGGCTGCCGCCTTTTTCTTTTTCTGTGTGATAGACACGGCAGAGGCTAGTGGCTTCCTGCGTCTGTAGAATCGGGGTTGATCCATGAAAGCCGATGGCACAAAGCAGTATCTGGACAAGGGCAAGTTCAGATACAGATCATCGAGTGGTGGGCTATGCAAAGTGTGTAACCTTTTATGCATGGCGACGAGGTACAGGTGTTAAAAGTGGGCGTACTCTAATGTGAGTCATTAACGTATACATACACTGGCGGCACACTTTATTCTTACCTGGCTAGTAACGCAAGCCGGGAGGTGTCCCGGCTTGCTCGTTGCTTTCCCTCGGCATGCCGCACGTCATCGATGCGCGGTCACGCTTCATCGGGAGCGTGCGCGCACGGCGCGCGTGCCCAGGGCTCCCCGAGGGAACCCTGGGTTGCTCCTAATGTGGGGGATGCGGTGAGGGGCTCCGGGGGACCCGGCGGACCCGGAAAGGGGAGGGGGAAGCCCTGATCGGAGAACCGATCCTCCCAGGCTCCGGCGCGCGCCCGGGACACCTCGGCGCGTGCCCGGTTACTGTTGCGGCCGAGACCGGGCAAAGGTAAGAATAAACTCGGCCGCGACAGTAAATACACTATCAATTTTGTGGATTCACTGCACATTGAATACACATCGACTAAACATCGAATATACATTCTTGTGCTTGTATTTCTTTCTACTCGCAGCTATGCCTGTTAAAAAGATTTCAAAGGATCTCAGGATGATAATTAAGGAGATGTACACGAGCGGACAACGAATTGCAGATTTCCAATGCTGGTTAGCTGCTTCTGGCCTCGTTGTGCCATCAACCACCGTGTGCTATAATGCACACAGAAAAAACAAACAACGCACGAGGACACCAACGGTAACTAACGCGTAAGTATATTTATATAACTATATAATACAGTATATCTATTATTGTTTATATTGCTGCATATTAATATAACTATATAGTATAGATCTATCTAATTTTATAGTTATTTTGGTGTATTTATATAACTACAGTATATAATACAGTATATCTATTATTGTTTATATTGCTGCATCATTAATTGTTTACTGTAAATGATGTGCTGTACTTGTGGCCTACTGCACTGTAACTTACCGGATTGTTGTTTTTCTGTACACTGTAGGGAGACAACTCTTCTGGTCGACAAAATAAGTGAAGAGAATGATGAGAAGAGTGCCTTAAGGGTCAAATACACTCTGCTCCAAAATCACAATCTCACTGTATCCGAGACCAGCATAAAGAAGATGAGACGCAGAATTGGATGGAAATATGGACGTGGGAGGTTTGTACTGGACAGTACAGGAGGTTAAAGTGTTGTTTAAGAAACTGTACTGTACCTATAAAATTATTACTTGTCATTACAGAGCGTATCCTATGATAAGGGACGTTAACAAGATCAAGAGAGTGGTCCAGGCCCAGGCATGGATTGACAGTGGAGAAACTTTCCAGGATTGCATCTTCACTGACGAGTCTACTGTATCGCTGGAGAGATTTGCCACCTTTGCATTCCACAAAAAAGATTGCATATCTATGAAGCCGCGTCCAAAACACCCAGTGAAGATGCATGTGTGGGGTGCCATCTCTAGGCGTGGACCAGGATGCATTGTCATCTTTGAAGGTAAAATAAGTCACACGCTTTTGCCTTATGCACTGTACTGTACTAGTGTGCAGTTTTTTGAGCACTTTTCATTTCTTGTTATAGGAATCATGAATAAAGCTTTTTTCCAAGAGCAAATTGTGCCTGAGATAGTGGAATACATCACACGCGAGTTCCCAGATGGTCACCGTTTCTATCAGGACAACGATCCGAAGCACACCGCGTCAACAGCGCATATTCTTGAGCGCGGTATCAACTGGGTGAAGACGCCAGCGGAGTAAGTGCGGTAACCGTGTCTCATTTTTTCCCACTGTTTTAACTGTGTATCTCTTTAACTAATTGTCCTTTTTTTTCCCCTCCAATGACAGATCGCCAGACTTCAATCCTATCAAAATGGTCTGGCATCAGCTGAAGGATCATATCCGAAAAGTCGTGAAACCCTCCAAAAAGGATGAATTGGCGTAAGGCATAATGAGTTTTTGGAACGATGTACTCACCGTGGAACGATGCAATAAATATATTGACCATATTGTGACTGTGTTGCCCATTGTGATCGCGCGTAATGGGCAAGCATCAGGAAGGTAGTATGGTATAGTACTGTACTGTAGTATGTTAAGTTCAGGCACACCAAGTACAGTACTGGATGATAAAGGTAAGTATGGCACAGATTTTTTCTTTCCTGAGAGCAGCACTAGCCATCTGGTTACAAAGTATTTAACAGTAGTCATAGTATACAGTAGTTCCAGTATAGCCTAGTTTGACAGTTCTAACTGCATACTGTAGTCCAATATGGAGTAGCTATACAGTACACAATGCCATAAACTGCACCTAACTGCACAAATTTTTTCTTTCCTGAGAGAGCAGCACTAGCCACCTGGTTGCAAAGTATTTAACAGTAGTTACAGTATACAGTAGTTTGACAGTACTAACTGCATACTGTAGTCCAATATGGAGTAGCTATACTGTACACAATGCCATAATATGCACCTACAGTAACTGCACTAATTTTTTCTTTTCTTGTCTTTTCAGAAAAAAAAAAGACGGAAAGGGGGAGGGGGGTATCATGTGTACATTGTGTGAACTGTGTGTACAGTAAAGTGTATCTAAAGTGCAGTCATGATTTACACAAAACCTCCGCTCTCTCAATGAACTACACAGAATGAGGAAGAAGATAAAGACGGAATATTTAATATTATTATATATATTATTATTATATTATATATTATTAATTAATATTATTATCAATGTGCATTATTCCTGATTATCCACCGGCCCTCAATTTTCAACTGACAGAAGCACTGAATAAAGACTGCATTTTGTATTATTCATGATTATTTGTATATTTGTATTTTTTGTTCGTGCTAAAATAAAATAAATATTTCTTTACATTCATGATAATCATAATCATTGACACCCTCCCCCTACACCAAAGAAAAAGAAAGAATGACAAAAAGTGGTAACTTACTGCATCAAAAACATGAATCAGATTATGTTTTTTTTAACTCTCAATTTCACAGTGCTGTGCAAATCAGATTTACTTATCAAATTTGAGAAGGGATTATCACAAGCGTTACCGTAAACAAAGCCTCAAAGGTTTGGGGGGGGGTGAGTGAGTCATGCGCAGTAATCATCAGCTAGCTCCCTTCCCAAAGAGGATTACAGAGAGGTAACTCAAAGCCAACAATAGGAAAATTAATGAATGGGTCTGGAGAGGTGTCGATAAGAGGTTCCAATTTTTGAGCGAGCCTTGTGTGTGTGTGTGTGTGTGTGCGTGGGGGAGGGCGTTTGATCCCCACACCCCCAAATACATAAAAACCACACAAATCAACCATGTGCAGTCAAACGCACAGTGTCGCAGTCAAAAGCCACAGCACAGATTGAATATCGTAATATCAAGATGGTTTAGGCAGGTTTGTGGAGAAAATAAAAATAAAAAATGACGAGAAAAAAATAAATATATATATTTTTGTGGTCACTCACTCTTGAACTTAGCATGCAGTGGTGAAGTTACTGTATAGACGCATGCGCAGTAATCATCAGCTATGTAGCTCCCATTCCAAAGAGGATTACACGCAGGCGCAGAGAGGTGATGCTCGGCTAGGGACGATTAAAAGCACAATGACAAGTTTTAGAAACGGAATGGTTCCGGAGTGGTGTCGATAAGAGGTTCAAATCCTTGAGCAAGCCTTGTGTGTGTATGCGTGGGGGAGGGGGGTACAGAGTACAGCTGCATGAAGATTAGCTTCACCGTAGTTCAAAGACATGACATACATTTCAACAGACAGGTCATCATAATAATTTGATCCCCAAACCCCTACATATATAAAAACCACACAAATCAACCATGTGCAGTCAAACGCACAGTGTCGCAGTCAAAAGCCACAGCACAGGTTGAATATCGTAATATCAAGATGGTTTAGGCAGGCTTGTGGAGAAAATAAAAATAAAAAATGACAAGAAAAAAAAATATATTTTTTTTTGGTCACTCACTCTTGAACTTCGCAAGCAAGCAGTGGTGAAGTTACTGTATAGACGCATACGAAGTAATCATCAGCTAGCAAGCAGGTTGAAACCAGACAGACACACATTCAAATGAATATTGTGGGAGAGGTGTACTGTAGATAAGATAAGAAGTTGAAATACTGCAGTGCAGTAAATTAGCCTGTGTGTGTGCGGCGGCGAGCAAGGGGAGAGCGCTGTATATGCCGAAATGTGATACTGTTACAGTGCACCTATGCGTTTCAACAATGTTCAAATGAGACATACTGTACAGCACTGCACATGCATGTATAAATATGCAAATTTACAATTACTGCGCACGCACACGCAGACTGTTTACTGACGTACTGTAGGTTGAACTGCTAAAGTATTAGACTTCGAAGACAACAGCTCGCGAACGCCCACCTGAGTTTTTAGACGGTATTGCAGTATTGCAGACAGCGCTAATAAAATGCTAATATTACGAGCGCTAAAATACCGGAACATATTCAATATAAAAAAATACTGCATCTGCCCGCGGTTATCAGAGTTGCGCCGATACGGCCGCATTAGGATAAAGGCGGCCGCAGCTGTATATCATTTAAAATAGCTTCTCTTCAGGAATGAATTTATGGAGAAACAGCACAGGTTTTTTCTAAATAGATCATTTGGATTTTCTAGACAGCAGATGTGTTTTATAGTTGTGCCATGTATTGAATAATTCTCAATAATGGTATCTCCCTATGTCACAAATCTGCCCTCAAATAGTAGAGACACAACAGGACAGGTTATTTAGCTCTCTGATCTCTTGATTGAAATGATTAAAAGGCACAAAAATGTAGCTGTATCATGAGACAGACATCCTTTGTCTATCTCTTACTAGTTTTCAGATCACTCTTGTTAACAATTCTACAGTAGTTGCAGATCTTATTCTAATCTTATTACAAGATGTGTAAAATGAGTCTTGTCTATACATGTTTGCTATAAATAGCAACATTAAAGACATTATCTTGGTGTGATAAAGATAGATCCTGTCTACATCTTTGTTAGTATTAATAGCACTTTGTCTGCAGTATTATCAATAAAAAATTGGTAAATCTGAATTTATCAGATAGTGTTAGAAACAACAGATTTAATAATAGCCTATTATGTGACTAGCCACAGAGTGTAAATACCGGGCCTTAGGCGATAGATATAATAATCATCATAAATCCTTAATAAGTAACATACAAGACTCTGTATTTGTAGCTTAGCTCAATTAAATATTATAAGCAACTGTAGCAGTGTAACCTCCAGGTGGCCATGAGAACTGGATAATAACGCTTCAATGAGTAATATACAGCCCCGATACTAAGCACTTTACCTATTCTAAGCATAGTATCTCCCACTAGAAAATATCTAAGTTAAACTAAGTTATCTTTGTGTAGAGATGCACTGTTAATTCAGCCACGACCTTGCCTTTATTCTGAACTGACATCAGAGAATAGTGACGCGCACCGACATAAATTTAACTTAAGTAAATGCTTCTTCATGGGTGGACAAAAACAAAAACAACAGCGCAACCGCAATAGTGAAGTATATTAAGATAATTTATCTAATTCATAAGGTAAGTAATCTGAGTACATCAGGTAAATAGAACATGCGCAGTGTATGGATTAACACAATCATTACCACATGGTGGAACTGGAGAACCAAGCTGGAACGGAACGCTCTGGTGAATAGTCACGGATGGTATTGGGATGTCATCACAGCTCCTCAAGGATGGTGGTTGAGTACACGATTAGTCCATCCGAGGGTGCACGTCTCTTTCCGGGAAACCTCTCCAATGAAGATGGTAACCTGAGTCCCGAGCGGGTTACTTCCACGGGTACAAGTCAGTCCAATTAAAGTTGTTAAGTCTTTCGCGCGCATCAATTGCGCAGTGTTAGTCTATGAGACCCAGATCAGACCATAACACGTGACCAACGTAAGGTACTTAGAATGCATAACAATCAGCTGCACAATCTCAGCTGATAGCTCATTACAACCGCTCCTCCGTGGTGTACTGCAGATTTGAATGCTGATAGATTAGGCAAGCATGAAGTCTACCATTAAGGCAGAAACAATTCCATCGATTAAAATAACAAATTATAAGATAAAATACATTAATCCTACGCGTTTCGTAGCTGAAACGCTACTACATCATTCCCTGATGGTGAATAGGCTAAACGATTTCAAACGTTTGAAATTAAGCAAACATTTCGAAGAAAAAAAGGCCTGGCAACAAATTTGCAGATCTCTATTTGATATCCAGCAATGACATTGCAATGCTCCTCATGGTTTGGTTCTTAATTTTTCTTCTTACAAGCAATCTCAAATTTCCTATGATAAATATTTTTAAAACTCTTCTGAGCAATTTCTAATATAAACAAATGTGCTATGTTTTTTCTGAGGATGTGGAAATAGCATTTCCATATGAATGTTAAATACAAGAGAGGAAACTAATCATTCATTAAAACATGTCTGTTCAGCACGGATAACTAAATATTGCTAGCCATGACATTTTAAGGACACAAAGGTGATATAAAAATTGCTAAGCCAAACAGGCTTTAGAGGACATACTGTTGAATTCTGAAGGAAAGTATTATCTAAGCTCTGCAGACTTCTCCATATGAATTGCTTATTTGAAAAACTTAGAAGCTGAAGAATAATCTTAGTATTAAGAAATTGCAACAAAATAGACACCTACAACTGGTTCAAAAATAACACTAGTTGTTTTGGCTATGGGTTATGTTGAACTTCCTATATGCTCAAACAGAGAGCTCGATTACAATGTATTTTTCTTAAAAAGAATTTCTTCTAAATGGAACATGGCATTTCAAAAACTGAGACAACCTTCATTAAAATTTCCAAAGGAGAAAATATAAGCATTATATCTTGCCTTTTGCTTATGCCATTCAAAACTCACTTCCATCTTTTGGTTCAAATATTCAAGTATACTATAGGTGTAACCAAATAGAAAATATTCCATCATAAAAGGCTTCTTTCAACTTGCTGCTGATTTGATTAATTATTGATTTGTAAGATTATATTAACACTAAAGTCCCATTTAGCAACTATAGTTGCAGTACAGGGAAATCATTAAGCTACAATATTTGAAATTTGTTTGCCATTACAATAAGCATGCTTCTGAATTCAAGATATGTTTCTTAGTTTAGCAAAACTAGACCCTAAAGCTTAACAGAAAATTGCCCATAACAACATGACAGCATAATATACAGTAAATATTGTATTGTTTAAGAACTTCTTTATTGAAACTAATAGAGGCAGCATGCAACAGTATGTACTAAATTTTAGTTATAACAACAATACATAGGATTTTAGGGAATAATAGTTCTGGAGAGTTACACAATAACGTTTGTAATTAGCAAGTGCTAGTGTCATGGGGTCCGGCAGCTTAAACACAAGGGCTTTCCATGTCCTACAATCTTCACAAGAATAGGGGACTGCCTTTGTGAGTCCAGTATCTTTCTGAAAGAAGACAGCTGTCCCTTAATGCCTGGAAGCCTTAACAGACAGGCAGCTGCCTCTTTAGAATAAGAGGATACACTAGGTGACTGTCTCTATGGACAACATACAGTAGTTGCTCTGGGCATGGGGTTGTGTCTTTGGACTCAAATATTTAGGAAGGCAGTTCCAATGCCTCTCATCGCCCAGAGGTTTCAGCAGTGAAGGCAGATGCCTCTCAAAGCCTAAAATCTTAATTTAGATTTAGAATCTTTAAAAGGGTAGGAGCTGTTTCACAGCACTCAGCAGGAGCAGCAGGATAAGAAATTCCATATCAGAGCCTAAAAACATCAAGTGACTTGTATTGCCCAGCAGCAGCTTCAAGAGTGTTTTGGTAAAAAAAAGTAAAATTACTCAAATTATAATAACCGTATGAGAAACAGAATGAGTTTTCCCTGCTGTGGGCTAGTCTACAGTTTAAAAAAAAATAATAATATGACATTGAAAAATAATTCTAAGAATTCCTTGGTACCGTATGTAGACAAAGCAATTAACAATATAAATGTTGATAGCAGTTATAATGAAGTAATGTTTTCAGAAGAGAAACAGGTAATTTCCTCTGAGTATAGTTCCATTGAGAAACCACAGTTTTACACACAGATGGGGCATGTCTATGCGTAATAATTATACCATCCGATAGAACTGCTTTTACAGTTGTGTGAAAAAGATAGTACACCCTCTTTGAACTCTATGGTTTAACATATCACTACATAATAACAATCATCTGTTCCTTAGCAGGTCTTAAAATTAGGTAAATACAACCTCAGATGAACAACAACACATGACATATTACACCGTGTCATGATTTATTTAACAACAAAAAAGCCAAAATGGAGAAGCTATATGTGAAGAACTAAGTACACCCTTACTGCTTCCATAGGAATTAAGATGCTAAGTAGCAGACAGGTGCTGCTAATCAAATGCCCTTGATTAATTGATCATCAGCAAGTGTGACCACCTCTATCAAAGCTGAAGTTTTAGCAGTTTGCTGATCTGGAGCATTCAGGTTTGTATTAACACAATGCCAAGGAGGAAAGACATCAGCAATGACCTTAGAGTGTAACGCTTGCGCTGCCCACGAACAAGACAGGACCCCGATACTGAGGTGGGGAAGTAGTAAACCACACACCCACAGCAGCGGAAGCGTGACTAGCAGGCAGATGGTCAAACGTAGCCGGGTCTTGGTTGGAGAGAGTGGGTTAGTCGATACTTGCCAAGGTATTGGAATGGAGAGTTCAGAATAGTCAAGTCCATTAGCTGTGGTCTGGGGTTGGAGAGGTCAGAATCGTGGAAGTCCATATATCCGTGGTCTGGGGTTGGAGAAGTTAGAATCATGGAGGTCCGTATAGCCGTGGTCTGGGTTGGAGATATCCGCACAGGCGAGGGTAAGCCGGGGTCAGTATCCAGAGGGGTTCCAAAGTCAAGCCGGGTCGGTACACGAAAGGTTAACTGCAAGAGAACACAGAACAGGGAGCAAGGCATAATGGACGCAGAAGCTCAAGGTAACAACAAATTATGCTCAGCGATGTGTGAAAGGAACTGCAGGGTATTTAACAGGAACAGGAACCAGTAAGCGCCTCCGCGGAAGCAAGGGTTGACTGCAGGAGACAAGTGGGCTAAACGAGTTCTTGCCACGCAGCTGGGGAGCAGTGCATGTCATCACATGTGCGCCCCGTGCGTGACAGAAGCATGGCGTTTCCGAGGGGGCGGAGCTAAGCTCCGTGGCACACTATAAGAGCTGCGCGTGCACGCGCGCTCTGTAAGCAGAGCGGAGGTGCGTGCACGCGCTGGTACCAGAACGGAGGTCTGAGATAAGACAGGTAAGGAGGGAACACATCGCAAAAGACGTGTTCCACGATTCCTTACATAGAGAAGCAATTATTGCTGCCCATCAATCTGGGAAGGATTGTAAGGCTATTTCCAAACAATTTAAAGTCCATCATTCTACAGTGAGAAAGATTATTTAAAAGTGAAAAACATTCAAGACAGTTGCCAATCTTCCCAGGAGTGGACATCCCAGCAAATTCACCCCAAGGTCAGACCGTGCAATTCTCAGAGAAATTGCAAAAAAAACAAGAGTTACATCTCAGAACCTACAGGCCTCAGTTAGCATGTAAAATGTTAAATTTCATGACAGTACAATTAGAAAAAGACTGAACAAATATGGTTTGTTTGGAATGGTTGCCAGGAGAAAGCTTCTTCTCTCTAAAAAGAACATGGCAGCATGGCTTGGGTTTGCAAAGTTGCATCTGAACAAATCACAAGACTTCTAGATCAATGGGCCTCATGCAGTAAGCGCCGAAAAATTGCTCTCGCCAAGTGTTCCTTATCGGCATGATGTTGCCGATTTTCCCTCGCAGTATGCAATAAGTGCCGAATCCCTTCCGAATCAAGCCGAACACATTTGTTCCCACTATGGCGATGATTTGCCGATCACACACAGGTGTATCGGCGTGCATGGCGAGGTGGTGTTAGGTTCACCAATGAAACTTCTTTCTGAATCAGCCAAAGCAAGCATGTTTTTGATTGAGCGGCCCATTTAAAGGCAGCGTGTATTTTTATTCATTCTCTGTGATGTTGGGAGAGAGAGAGAGACACACAGAGCTGGGCGATTTGCATATTTCAGATTGACAGAGAGAGTTGCTGTGTATTGTGATAGGTTTGTCCTGTGTTGTTTTGTTAACATCTTTGTGTTGTGTTCAGTTTGTAAGTGTTTGTGCGATTGTGTTTACATTTCTTTTCTGTTCTTTGTGAGTGCTATAGGTATGGCCAATAGGCGTGAGAGGAGTGATGCTGGTGTGAGTGGTACTGGTAGTCGTGTGAATACGCGTCTGAGTGAACGTAGGATTCAGGGGAGTGCTGTTGCTGCGAGTGCGACTGGTGTTGCTGGGAGTGCGAGTGGTGTTGCTGTGAGTGCGAGTGCTGGTGGTGGCTATGTTGCTGGTGAAGCTGGGGTGTCTGTTGCTGGTGCTGCTGGGGTGTCTGTTGCTGGTGCTGCTGGGGTGTCTGGTGCTGGAGCTGCTGGGGTGTCTGGTGGTGGGGTGGTAGTGGTGGCCCGCTTTATGAGTCTCTTCCATCGGAAGAAGGAGAGTCCAGTCAGCAGCAGCCAAGCTCTGTGGCTGCACGTGGTCAGAAGAAACGTGTGGAGCGGCCACGTAATCCTCGTTTCAATGATGAGGAAAACAGAGTTATTGTCACAGGGATTTTGGAGCACTATGACTCTCTGTATGGACATTTATTAGGTAAGTCAATTTTTGCATTGATAGTTCAAATACATTTTATCCTATCTCATGTGACATGTGTTAATATCAAACTATTAATCTCTAATATCTATCAATTAAAGTTAATTGTTACACACATAATCCTTCATGCTTTAAAACGACCATAACAATCAGTCAAAAAAGTTTGCCAATGTTCATAGAATATTCATACAAGCTTCCTTAGATGTGTATGTTTCCACGTAAATGCTCATGTGGTACACATATTCAACCTAAACCAGCATGTTACTGTTGCGGCACACTTTATTCTAATAAATCACCGGTTTGTCCCTGGCTGGTTCCTGGAATGCCACGCTGTTCACCCAGAGCATGCCGCGTTCCCAGCCAGGTGTCATGCCCGGCTGACGCGCGGTTGATGTGTTAATTGATAATGGTTCAGGATTTACTAGGCTGCAATGCTTCGCGTGTCCGCCAGATGGCATAAATTCATGAATTGTAATGCAGTATATATATATATATATATATATATATATATATATATATATATATATATACTGTATAACAACAAACCCTATAACCCCTAACATATACTCTGATTGGCTCCAGTGTACCATGTGACAGAGGCTTGGGGGGAGAAAGGATGTGATGTCATTGAAAGCTTGTCACATGGTACTAGAGCCAATCAGAGCGTGGAAACTCCATCCCTACTTTGATTGGCTGTAGTACGTCACATCCTTTCTCCCCCCAAGCCTCTGTCACATGGTATACTAGAGCCAATCAGAGTAGGGATGGAGTCCCCACGCTCTGATTGGCTACCATACCATGTGAGGCCGGCCATGTTTCTTTTAATGACGTCATAATACATGAATAGAAATAAATACATTTAAAATACATTTTTATTCATACTGTAGATGTGCAGAGGGTCTCCGGAGCTGAACCACTGTGGTTTTAGGTCTGGGGACCCCCTGCTTCCCGAGATACAGGCCCCTTTATGGGTTGCCGGTATCCCTCTGATTTGTTTACATGCCACGGTCACGTGATTGGGACCTTTAAATGCAGAGGGATACCGGCACCTCATAAATGTGCCTGTATCTCGGGAAGCAGGGGGTCCCCGGGCCTGAAACCAACGCGGTTCAGCTCCGGAGACCCCCTGCACATCTACACTATGAATAAAAATGTATTTTAAATCATTTTTAATGTGCCGATGTTTGCGCAGAGAGAGCAGCGGATCTCTCTCTGCTGCAAACACATCTCGCCAGGGGACGGCCTATAGTATCATTGATGTGCATATACAGTACTGTATGTGTATGTTAGGGGTTATAGAGGTTGTTGTTATACAGTATATACTGTATATATACAGTATATACTGCATTACAATTCATGAATTTCTCGGCTTCAAAGACAACAGCTCGCAAATGCCCCCATGCGTTTTTACACGGCATTGCAGTATTGTAGCCAGCGGGAATAAAATGCTTAAATCACAGCCGCGAAAATAACGCAATACACCCCGGGAGAAAATGAAACAAAACCGCACATCACCGGGATAATCTGAAATTCGCGGAGCTAGCCGAGTTAGAATAAAGTTGGTCGCCACTGTATGTATCTCTTTGAACAGGTAGCAGTTTTCTAAAATGTTCGTCTTTCTATTCATTAGTAAGGTCATATATGTTTTATGTCTTTCAAGGACGGACAAGTTCAGCCTCAAGAAAAGAAATGTGGGACCAAATAACATTGTCTGTGTCTGCGTGTGGGAATCATTTCAGGGACCGTACGAATTGTCGGAAGAGATTTGATGATATCAAGGCGAATTAAAAAAAAAAAATCCAAGCACAACGGATGCATGCTTATACCACTGGAGGTGGGCCGCCAGCACAAGCTCTAATCTTAACTCCATTGGAATAGCAGATGCGTGAAAAATTTCTTCCTGTCGTCGTGGAGGGTTTGCCAGGGGACAGAGATATCGGAATTTATTCATCTCAATTTCCAGCAGGTGACAAATGTTACTGTACTACGCATGTCCTATGTTACAGTTCTTATCTATCTTTCCGCTGAAACTTATGGTTTGGTCCAAATATAAGCATACCTACATATATATCTGTATATATGTCTCTCTCTATATATATATATCTATATCTCTCTCTCAATGTATATCGATATATATATCTATATATATAGTTGTCAAAATATATATATATATATATATATATATATATATATATATATTATCTATGTGTGTTTGGAAACATGTATTGGCTCAGCTATCGTGGCTTACATCATTAGGAGTCAACATACACCACTTGACCTGCAAGAAGGGATTATGTGTAATGATCTTCCAAATAACACACACTGCAACCTTCTCCTTTACAAAGCATTCAACATCTTGCCCCTATAGTTGAAAGCTTAATGTATGTTCGAATATTTTTACAAACAATGGGTTAACATGCATAACCACAAAGCACACCCGCAGTCATCCTTTGTCACAGTAATGTTTAACATCACTGTGTTCTTCGTTATACTGTGTCTGTGCACACAAATGCATAATTCACTATTTCATGTATGTGTCGATCCATATATGCATATATGCATATAAAAAAAAAAAAATATATATATATATATATATATATATATATATATATATATATATATATATATATATACACAGTGGTTGACAAATCACCAAAAAATCTACTCGCCACACAAAAAAATCTACTCGCCACCTAGTACCAAACGTGTGCTGCTTGGGCCAATATTTACTCGCCCGGGGGTTAAATCCACTCGCCCGGGGCGAGCAAATGTATAGGTTTGTCGAACACTGTATATATATATATATATATATATATATATATATATATATATATATATATATATTTGTGATAATCTATGTTACACCTCTAAACAGGCCCTTACTGCGTAATAAAGTGTTGCATGGAATATTGTCAATTGAAAGGCGACCATGAATAATTTTCACAAACACATTCCGTTATGTATTATGAAAGCTCTTTTTTCTCTTCATGTAGTCTAATGTGAGCATAAATAGGAACATGTACCATATGGTATTTAATTGTGTTCATATGTAGCTCACTTCATATTTGTATTTCGCTCATGTACCGGTGTGTGAAACCCTCTGCAATTAATCTGTAATCACAGCATAGAGGTGAACAGAGGGGGTGGTGTCGGGAAGAGAGCCAGCTCACAAGGTCATGGTAGGGTCAAGTCTTGTGGGAGGGCTTACAGGTGGGAGAATCAGCTCAGGGGTCATGGTGGTGTCAAGTCTTGGGGGAGGCCTTACAGTTGTTAGAAGCTGACAAGGTGAACAGAAGTTCATCACATTCATTTGAAATGGTAATTATCTTACTACTTTCAACCACCAATCCACGATATATTAAAACGTACGTTACTCATTCTTTCAGTCATAAATTATTGTAACGTTATAGATACGCCACCTTCTCACACCAGTACCATCTGTGAGCAACAAACTGCATGTGTTGCTGAGTGTCAGCCACATTGAGCGCTACACCTGCTTCTCTTAAATGTTCTGACATATCTAAAAACATTCATACACATTTCCACAATTAGGTGCTGAATTATAAGCAGAGTCAACTTTGCTTTCATGGCAGTGATGTACACTATTTTAGCTATATTAATACCCAACATATGCAGTGTATTTACAACAGACCAGATAATTTTAAAACGCATTCCTTAATACATATCTGCATTAACATTGTATGTATGTTGTATGGTGTTTCAAAGACATTGGACGATTAGTTTCACATGTACATTTGTGTTATGATGGATAATATACAGATTGCCCTAACCATAGAATTGTGTTTTCGTAACAGGATGCTGATATTTAGCCATAAGTACTTCCACTACAGATACTTCATGTTAATTATGTACACATGACAATAAAATTCTGATGTTATTCTTCTATATAGTTGGTCTGGCAGCTCCTGTGTCACCTGTGGCACGTCACACAAGAACACCTCTCGTCACCTGTCTCATCAATTTCATCATCAAGAATGGAAGATGAGTGTATGAGGTGCAGGCCATATAATGTGTACATTGGAAGCATTTCATTTGCCATGCCAAATAAATGCCTTTCATATGTAATAAACTTCAGATCAGTTATTCACACAGGAGATGTAGTGTTTCATGACACAACATGTATTGTGTGTGTTTTCAAGTATCAGCTAGGAGTTGTGATGTTACAACAAACTTTAATTCATTCTTCTTTCACACTGAGTCGAAACGTCATTGTTGCTTCACGCATCATCTTTTAATTGGACACAAATAATACATTATGGAAACATGTTATGTGTTCCACTATGAGAACAACTATCATTATAGGCTAAAATAAAAGTGAACTTTCCATGTCAGTTCATAATGTCTTTATTTATTTATAGAACTAGATGTTGCCGCTCAAGGACAAATTCACTCAAGTGACCATGAAGATGTTGACACTCCTGGATTAACACAGCATTCAAGTCCTCCTGCTCGTGACACCTTCTCAGCTATTGCAGTTTCTGAAGAACGAATCTTGGGTGAAGAAAATCGTCACCATTCAGAAATGATGTCAATGCATGAAAGGATGATGTCACTGCATGAAAGGATGCATGAAAGGTCAATATCAGAAATGTCACAAATAAAAAATGTCATCATCCAAGTTCCTAAAGAAATCCAAAATCTAAACAGGACATTACAAGCACTAGTTCTGAATGTAAGCCAAGCCAATCAGTTTAGGAGTACAGCAAGAGAACAACAATTCCACTTTAACCCATCAGAGGATGGATCTTTACATGCTGCTAATTTTTCTCCAGTGTCATCACTTCTTCATTCCCCACTTCAGGATGATACCGGTACAGTAGGTGCAAGTTCTGTGCAGGTCCCTGTCAACATCCAACCGCTTACAGCATCTGCAAATACAAAATAAAAGTTCCCGGCGCTGAAATAAATGTCCAAGATACCGTAATCCAAACGAAAGTCTCAGATAAAGGTTTCTGATGGATGGTATATGGAATACAGACAGAGTCCCAGGGTGTTGGTAAGTCCCTTGACGATGTCCACAGTGATTCTGGGGAGACAGAAAAGAAACACACCATTAGCGCAGTATGCAACCACTCTTAACCCCAATCGGAACCAATGGACATAGAAACCCCAGGTTTAAACATTGATTTTGATTTGGCAGCCTTTTTAAAAGATACTTAGAATTTTAAATCATCTTTAATCATTGTATTGATTAATATTTGTGTTGTGTCATAATATGAAGATGTGTTTTAACTATATGTAATTAACTATATGTATTTATTTTATGGCACATAGCTTGTAAGTTGTAATGCAATTGATCCCAGCAGCTATCTGTAGTGAGTTCCAGATCGCTGTTAATTGCCAAGCACTATTATTCGTTAGCATTATCTCCAGGACCTCCCCTTTGTGGGTTGGCCTTTTTATTGTAATTGGTATTTAAACACTGCTCTCACTAAGCTCCCCAATCCCCTGAGGAAGTGACGTAGAGTCACGAAACGCGTAGGGAGGAGGAGCTTAGTGTTTGAGCCGGTCCAGCCACCATAGTCCAACTGATGCTGTGAGAGCGCCCTGAACCATCCTACCGCTGACGTCATCGGTTTGTGAGTTGCAGAGACTGCCATTCAGGAGGGCTCTCAAACGTGCATCAGGCTGTTGACAAGTTGCGGACGGCATTCGTGAGTCATATTATCATCCCCCCTCTATTGTAAGTGAGGGTGATTTGTGTTTTAAAAGTTTTTATTAAAGTGTGTACATATTACACCATCTGTGTCATCTTTCTGTTCCTGCATGGACATGCCTCGTCTGCATCCCCTGTGAGTTCCATTCGCTGTATGGAAAAATAAAGCACTGCTGCCGGTCACGTGGGATCCGTGAACTACTGAGGCGGAGTAAAGACACAGTCACAGATTCTCTCCCATGAATATACAAGTTTACATCTTGTAAGTGGGGTTTCTATGTCCATTGGTTCCGATTGGGGTTAAGAGTGGTTGCATACTGCGCAATTGGTGTGTTTCTTTTCTGTCTCCCCAGAATCACTGTGGACATCGTCAAGGGACTTACCAACACCCTGGGACTCTGTCTGTATTCCATATACAATCCATCAGAAACCTTTATCTGAGACTTTCGTTTGGATTACGGTATCTTGGACATTTATTTCAGCGCCGGGAACTTTTATTTTGTATTTGCATGTATTTTTACAGGTTTGGAATAATCTGTTTATTAGTTCCCTTGGCAGCTTTCCCCACCACCAATAAGTGGTGATCATTTTCACTTTCATTGTGTGTTTCACCATAATATGTGTTTCACTTGCACTTTGTAGATTAGCGCCTGTAGAGGGTATAATATTGTTGTTGTTCGCTTACAGCATCTGTTCAAAATATTGAACCAACACCTACAAATGAGACACGCAAAAGAAAGTTTGGTCAATAATTACTAATCACCAGCTTTTGGAAGAAGATTAAAACACAAACACAAGAAAGTGCTCCACCACCACTCTTGCAATGTATCTCAAGTGTTTCACAACTGCCACAGCCCACACCCAGTGCCCCTGAAGTGCCAAAGCCCGCACCCAGTGCCCGTGAAGTGCCACAGCCCACACCCAGTGCCCCTTAAGTGCCACAGCCCAAACTCAGTGCCCCTGAAGTGCCACAGCCCAGACTCAGTGCCCCTGAAGTGCCACAGCCCACACTCCCTGCCCCTGAAGTGCCACAGCCCACACTCACTGCCCCAGAAGTGCCGCTGCCCACACTCACTGCCCCTGAAGTGCCACAGTCCACACTCAGTGCCCCTGAAGTGCCACAGGCCAGTACAAGTGCTACAGTTAAGGCGAGAGTACTTGGCACAGGGAAAAGGTGAACACAACAGCCAACAAGCAGGCCTGTGACTCGCTCTCAAAAGGATAAACAAAAATAAATAAGCCAATTCACTAAATTATTTTGTGTAGTGGTGTTGTTTTCTGAAGACTCTTTCATGCATAGTGTATGTATGATCATGTACAGATGCTTGCAAACATTCAAGTATGGCAACACATGAATGTTTATACATGCTCAATCACTGAATGAGTGCAGGCATATTTTATAACATGAATATCTATTAATCATCAGTTGATTAATGTTAATCCATTGTGACACACTTTGCATGTAAATGGAAGATGACATTCACTTAGCTCTTTTTCTGTATGAGATGTTTCAGGTGTATGACTGTAATTTAGATTGTCATTTCATGCTAATATTATTGACATAAAAAATGAATGTAAGTACCCATATAACAGCCTACATTTTAATGTTATGTTTTCTTGTGTCTTAACTCTGTAAGACATTACTTACCTTAATCTTCATTCATAGTTCATCATGTTGGCATGTGATCATGTATGATTTTTGGTTACAATAACAGATCTGTAAGTGTGTATGAATATATCTGTAGTCTATCTCTCTATCTGTATCTATATATGAATACACACACACACACACACATTGTCTCTCTGTGTGTGTGTGTGTGTGTGTGTGTGTGTGTGTGTGTGTGTGTGTGTGTGTGTGTGTGTGTGTGTGTGTGTGTGTGTGTGTGTGTGTGTGTGTGTGTGTGTGTGTGTGTGTGTGTGTGTGTGTGTGTGTGTGTGTGTGTATTTAATGATATATATATATATATATATATATATATATATCTCTGCCAGTGTTGTCTGCAAACAGGCCTTGTGTTAATGATATTGAAATTTTAGGACTCTTGCTACAATTATTGTATCAGTATGAGTGACCCCCTAATTCAGTCAGCTGTATTGAACTTTGAATATGATTACAACAAGGCCTGCTTACAACCATCAATGCCTATAGTTTTGCACTCTATATATAATATATGTAATCAGAACAACATTACAGGCCTTAATGGCTGCAAAGAGGCCTTGTTTGCTGTTAAATACAACTTCTACACAGCTGACTCAATTAGGCCCTCAAGCATACTGATCCAGTAATGTTATAAACTTTAATGAACTTTGAATATAATTACAACAAGGCCTGTTTGCACACATCAAGGCCTTGAATGTAGCAGTATATATATATATATATATATATATATATATATATATATATATATATATATATTTATAAAACAACTGTAAATATTACTGTATGTTCATTTGCATGTAATATTTACAATTGCTTTATGCTTTACTGTGGAGGCTTTCTGTCACTTTTTTTTACCCACCATTACCTTAATAATTGTGGTATATATATCTATATATATCTATATCTATATATCTATATATATCTATATCTATATCTATATCTATCTATTCTATCTATATCTATATCTATATATATATATATATATATATATATATATATATATATATATTACAGTGTTCGACAAACCTATACATTTGCTCGCCCCGGGGGATTTAACCCCCGGGTGAGTAAATATTGGCCCAAGCAGCACACGTTTGGTACTAGATGGCGAGTAGATTTTTTTGTGTGGCGAGTAGATTTTTTGGTGATTTGTCAACCACTGTATATATATATATATCTCTCTCTCTCTCTCTCTCTCTCTCTCTCTCTCTCTATCGAGAGAGAGAGAGAGAGAGAGAGAGAGAGAGAGAGAGAGAGAGAGAGAGAGAGAGAGGTGTGTATGGTTAATTGTAGCTAAGTGTATGTAGAAATCTGTTCATCATAGCACTGTTGATGATTTCACACACATTGTTATTGTAATTAAAACAGTAAACTTGTTTTTCACATTTTGATTGCCTAAGCAGAAAGTAATGTTTCGATTCCTGTGAAAAGAGGGTATCTTACACAAGAATCTCACCCAATTATTGTAACAAATTTCTTGTGGGAGAAAAACTAGGCGTATAAATATTCGATTGTATTATTACCTTGGAAAGAACCGCACAGATAGCATGTAACTATTCACACATTCATCAGACATCCTTATGCGTTCAACGTATACAGTGTACACTGGAAGAGAGAAGAAATGGCAGGAGCTTCCACATTGCACAGGTGATTTATGAAGCAATCGAGTCAACACCACAGAAAAAGGCTACCGTGGGGGAAATCTATGACTTGATCCAAAACAAAAATCCATACTACCAAGAAACAGCCAATCAAAGAAATTTTAAAACTTCTGTACGTTTCACTTTATCCGCAAATGAATGTTTTGAGCGTGTCCCTCATCGTCAAGGTAAACTATATGGCTGCTGGCAGGTTGCTTCATCATTTAAACTTACCATGGAACATGGAACATATCTTCTGTTAAATAGCATATTTTTGCCTAATACCAGTTACATTGAAGCCACACAGACGCGTCTGCTGATATACCTGCACCGTCCATTCATCAAGACGAGATGCAAGATGGACATAACTACTATGATATGTCTCCAAACTTATGTAGCCGTGACCCCTTATTCACCCTGAAAGAGCGGGAGGTTACGCCTGCACAGAGGGAGTTGCAAAGCCCACGAAGGAGGAGAGTGTTAATTGGCGGGAGGTAGCAGACCAATGTCCCAGCAGCCCCGCGGGGAGGGTCAGGTGAGAAGGTTGAGCCAAAGGGCTGCGGAGGTGGAGTAGATATAGGGAGGTGGTTGCACGCACGTGGAGTTAGAGCTGATTGGAGAGGAGAAGAGACGGAGTGTCCGTATAGGGGAGGTTGATCCGCCCCGGAGCAGGCCATGTGCCCCAGGCCCAGTTAGCCCTGAGACAAGGTAGAGACAAGCTGAGCTAGGGATCGCCCTAGTGAGGTTCCTGTTCCCATAGTATCTTTAAGACCCTGATCTGGACTATACTATCGAGTGGGAGGTCTGGGCTCAGACCCCGCTTGTTTTGCCGGAGTCCGGGTGGGAGCACCCCGGACCCGAGAGAGGGAGAGAGAGAGAGAGAGAGAGAGAGAGAGAGAGAGAGAGAGAGAGAGGGAGAGAGAGAGAGAGAAATCGGTGTCGACTTGCAGAGACTCTTTGCGAAGACCGTAGCAGTTCCGAGCACTGGAGTGCTCGGCAGGTATTTCAACAAGTGCACCAATGGTACCATTCACTCGAGACACAGTGGCTGCGCAGTCACCCATACACACATATAGTGGCCTACAGTGAGCGGGAGGACTAATCCGTTAAGGATCGGACACGGGGTGGGATCACTCGGTGGAGGGTGTGGGAAGTAGTGTTGGCGTCCGCTGTGGCGCATGATTGTGGGGTGTCCGCCGTGGCATGTTATAAAGCGTATCTATTGGGATGGTATGGTATGTAACTAAATGTGAGCTTTGTTTGCAAGTAAAGGAGGTTGGTTATAGAACTTGGCTGTGTGAGTGTATTTCTTGCATATACGTCCTGCGAAGACCCACTCCCCCGTTGGCGGGAGCTGTCGCAGGTGGAGGCATTATAGATATTTTGGGCGCACCCCAGGCTCTCCGTGGCAGAGACTTAGGCCCTGCGAGCCTACAGGTAACACAGCACAGAGTAGCGGCTTGCTATCGATAGGAAGCAGGGCTACATTTGGAGGCGAGCTGCTGAGATGCCAGAACAGGTCAGGCTTACAGCGAGGCGGAACAGGAATAGTGAGATGCACTCTCTGTGCAAGTGCTGGAGAAGGAAGGGCGCAATTGCACATACCGAGGGCAGTCAGGGGAGCGTAGACTTTCGCACAGTACGCCTTGGGCGCCCTTAGGAGGTAGCGAAGGAGGGGTGATTAGCTATAGCTGTCCGTGTCCCTTGAGGCAGATAGTGTGAGGCAACTGGGGGGGTCAGCCTGTTAACTAGTCCAGGGACCATGGCCCAGGGCCCGCGCTATGAGTGGCCAAAAGTAGGAGACGCCCGTACCTAGGAAAGAGAGGTACACTAGCTATCACCCACACAAACGCACCACAGAGCACTTGCATTGTAGACACCGAGTACAGTGCATGGAGGAGAGGAGTTCCGCTGAGCCTGGGGTAAAGCCACCTCATATTAGTGGGATACAGAGCACACATTTGGAGACTAGTCAGTGTCTAGGTACGAGATACCCAGTAGACACTGAGAATAGGGCACATGGACATTTGGAGGACTTCTACAAGATGGCGCCCGTCCCTACATGTGCGCCGTGGAGCAAGAGAGACGATCTAAAATGGCGGTTCCCGCCAATCCTGGAGCAAGCACGTGAATTGTGCAAAGAGACAGTGAGATCAATGTGGCTGGAAATGTGCAAGAGTCTGGCGCCAAACCCAAACTCCTTGCAGGAGGAGGAGCGGAGCGGCGCGAAAGCCGAAAGCCCACCCACCTGGGCCGTGACTGGTCAGAAAACCAGGCCACGTCACACTAAAGGAGAAAAAGCCCTGCCTCTGGATTCCACCAGAGGGAGGGGCACAAAGAGAGCCAATCAGGAGAATCCTCCCCAGCGAAGGGAGGGACCGGAAGCCATAGCGAAGAGCTTCACTTTTGTCTGGCATTCGAGGAGCAAGGAGCTGAAACACTGAGCTGTTCCAACCCTGAGCGAACCATGTCCGAGATGAACACTTCAATTTACCAACAACCAGGAGGTAGCTGAGCATGAATACCTCCGGTGTTTGTGTGTCCACTGCGGGATACCGGGCGCGGTACCAAGCACCAAGGCCCGATGCCCTCAATGTGGCACGTTTTACCTTTGGCCGAACGAGCCGTGGCCTTTGATCGAGACCCCGCGGGTGCCTCTCTGGGAACATTAATGGAGGTGGTGGAAGGCAAAGACAAGACTGCCCTGGTTCCCCGTCATACCCAAGCAGGAGAAACCAAGGCCCAGCCCGCTATCGAACTGAGCAAGCTGTCGACGGAGAAGAGCGCGACCGCAGTGGAGGTACTAGAGCGAGACTACTTTGTTCCTATACCCACAGGTTGTATCGCAGAAGAACCGGGTGACTCCCTAGCGGAGGAACCGATCTTGATATCCTCGGAGGAAGAGGTTGGCGTGACATCGGTGGCGATGCGCCTACCGGCGAACCACCCCAGAGGCCTCAAGAGGGAGCAGACGAGTCCGGAAACCTTCCGACGGCGCGGCCGGAGGCCCGTAAGAGTCCCACAGCCGTGGTGACTCCCAGTGCGGCAGAGACGGAGACCGAGACGACCCTAGAGGAGCCCGATATCATCAAACAGCAGCGGAGCGGTAAGGAGACTACACCACCCCCTTACTCCCGCCAGGCGATGGCAGTGACCGCGGAGGACGAGAAGGAGAGGCTTGAGGCCTACTCGTCCGGCCGTGCACCGGATGCTCCGCCACCGCCCATGCCAGTCCTCGACGCACTTCCGGTGCGTGACCACGGAGCGGATGGAGATTCTGCGGGCACCCCTGATGACGTAGTTTCCGCTTCCACCGGAAAGAGAAGGCCGGGAGGGGTGTTCTCCTCACGAAGCATAGATTCAGCCAGTGCCCTGGCTACCCTACAGAGTCGAGGCCCTTCCAGGGAAGCCAGACGCATGGCGGAGAGCGCGTCTAAGAAAGCATCCACTGGTCGCGGTATCACCCGCTTGCTGGACAATTACAAGAACGTT
Source organism: Ascaphus truei (assembly GCF_040206685.1). Taxonomy (NCBI): domain Eukaryota; kingdom Metazoa; phylum Chordata; class Amphibia; order Anura; family Ascaphidae; genus Ascaphus; species Ascaphus truei. The sequence continues at coordinate 385,388,427 of NC_134485.1, forward strand.
GCCCCTGCCCCAGCCCATAGTTCCATCGGCCCGGCCACTGCCCCTGCCCCGTCACGGGTAGTGCCACCGGGACCTACCAGGGATAAGCTATGTAATACCCCAAATACTCTAAAGAACTTGTGGGATTGGGAGTTGAGCGATGAGGGTTCTGATGGGGAGATACCGTATTCAAGTGTTATACTGCCCCGACACACTTTATTCGAGCAAATACCCAGTATGTACCTGGCAGATACAGGGAAAAGGGAGACCAAAAAGCGCACCAGCACAAACGGAGCAGGAAGAACCCAGGACAAAAAAATGATTAAAAGGGCACTTTAATGTGACAAAAGACCCATCCAATGCATTTTGAACGTCGCAGCGTTCTTTTTCAAGGATAAAACACAATGTGATAACATCCATTATATACCCTCTTACCTGTGGGCCGTTTCGCGCCAAAAATCAGAACCTGATGACGTCATAACAGAGCGACTCAGTGCCGATCTAAGGGCAAAAGGAAGTACCAAAGGCAGTGTGGTCATCTTGGATGTGGGCAAACATAGGAACACAATAACAAAGCTTTATTGACCATTCCAGCAAAACAAAATACATTGCTGCTAACTGGACAAGCATATTTAAACGATATAAAGCTATATTAAACTAAACTAATGCTTAATAAAGGGTACTATTATATCAAGAAAAAACATGAACAAGGTGGATTAAAAAACTAGCTGTGTTGCAACTAAATTATATACAAAAAAAAGTTAAAATTAAAAACCTCTAGACATGATTAAAAAAATGTGCAAGAAAAGTAAATTTAAAGACATATTACACATATATACTGCATAACACAGATTGTGTACCTAAATCATAGGAACCAGGGAAATACAACCATTATAAAATATAAAGTATTATCCACAAGATACATCAAAGAACAATTTAAGCTTACATATTGGCATAATATTTGCATGATAAGGCTTAGGTTCAAAGGTTATAATGATAAGAATATAATGTCCAATATAATGACAATTGTCTTATTTAATCTGTGTTACCAACTAATTACACCATAATACGTCTATCACAAAAATGTTTACAAAAAATGTGTTAGTTGCCAGTCAATGTTCAAGCCCATAGGGAAGCGCGTTTGGAGAGTGAAGATCCAATACGCCTCCCTACGGTCCAGAAGGTTGATATGATCACCTCCTCTAGATTTAGAAATAACTGATTCAATCCCCAAAAAGGAAAAATTATTAATTCCTCCCTGACCACATTCAGTGAAATGTTTTGAGACTGGATGATTAGTGTCTCTCAATTTTATGAGCCTTAAATGCTCTAACATCCTGACCTTAAGGGCTCTAGTCGTCCTCCCCACATACCTCTTGCCACAACCACATGTTATTAGATAAATCACAAATTGATTTTTACAATTTATAAAACTGTTAATCTTAAATTCCTTATTTGGTAATATATTCACACCATGTGGCGGTGGCAAGGCAAACTGGAAAAAACTTTTGGCAGGCTTCATGTGTTTACATGCACTACAAGAGCCACATTTGAAGGAACCCCTAGTGATAAAAGGTTTTTTGAGACCAGAAGATTTGAGTTCACTTGGTGAAACATGAGATCCAATTGTTCTCGCTCTACGATATACAAAAGTAGGACCAGAATCCACATATTTTTTAAGGACAGGGTCCATGGATAAGACATTCCAATGTTTTGAAATTATAGAGTTTACTTTTCCACTCTGTTTACTAAATTGTGAAATAAAAAGAGGACATTTGTTTTTTAATTCTGTCAGTCCATGTGAGTCCTGTTTAATACCAATTGTCTTAACATTGTTAGCAAGGCGAGAATCTCCAATTGGATGTGTGGGCAACAATGATGCTCTCTCTGTATGTAATGCATTTTCAAATGCAATTGCTAAATGTGATTTGGGGTATCCCCTTTCCAAAAATCTCCTTGTAAGTTCCTCAGACTGAGAAAGGAAACCACTCATAGTGGAACAATTCCTTCTCAGTCTGAGGAACTGTCCCCTTGGTATGGCCTTTATGACATGGGATGGGTGGCAGCTGTCCGCCCTAAGAAAGGTGTTCCTGGCATTTTGCTTCCTATAAACATCCGTTTGGATTTTTTTGTCTATGTCTACAAATAATTGTAGATCCAGAAATTCAATGTGATGGAAATGAAAATTTTATGTAAATCTTAGATTATAAAGATTATTATTAAGATAAGATACAAAAGTGTGAAGTGTAGTGACATCCCCCCTCCAAATAATAATTAGGTCGTCCACAAATCTTTTATAAAAAACAATATTGTGACGAAATAAATTAGTGCTCGAATAAATAAAAAGTGCTTCCCACCATCCCATAAATAAGTTCGCAAAAGAAGGAGCAAAACTTGTACCCATAGCAGTGCCAATAAGTTGCAAATAAAACTTACCATTAAATGTGAAAAAGTTGTGCGTGAGTAAAAAGTGTATAGCGTCCAAAATAAAAGCCGATTGAAAAATTGATATTTCTGGTATCTCAATAAATTGGCGGACCGCTGCCAAACCATGGTCATGTTGTATAACAGAATACAGAGAGGTAACATCAAGTGTTACCCACAGGTAATCATTACCCCATTTAACATTTTTGATCTGATCAAGAAGATCACCAGAGTCCCGTATAAATGAGGGCAATTTCCTAACAAATGGCTGAAGAAAACCATTAACATATCTTGACAGACCATCATCCCAAAGATCCAATACTAGAGACAATGGGACGACCTGGAGGGTCGACCAATGTCTTGTGGATCTTTGGGAGATGGTGGAAGATAGGAATAATGGGATGAGATGGAATAATGAATTTAACCTCGTCCTTCGACAGAACTTCCATAATAACACCTGAGTCAACCAGTTCTACAAGGAACTCCAAGAATTGTGGTGTGGGGTCGGCGGATAGTACACGATAGGACCGGCCATCATCCAGTTGGCGTAATGCCTCCCTGATGTAACCGTCTCTGCCCTGCACCACCACCGCACCCCCCTTGTCCGCACTCTTAATGACCAATGCAGAATTATTTTTCAAAGATTTTAAAGCTAAACGTTCACTTTGATTCAAATTGTCATGATCTATATAGGATAGGGAAAATCCCTGAGCTAGAAGACGAAGGTCCCTTATAACCAGATTTTCAAACATAGTCAGAAATTGACCCTTGACATGAGTGGGGTAGAACACAGAACTCCTTTTTAGGCCTGAATTCCATTCAGAAAATGTAGGAATATTAACATCATCAACCGTCTGATCAGATAAAAGATCATTCATATCTTGCAGGGTACAAAAATCATTACATGTATGTAAAGCAATAGATACCGGAGGAACAGAGTCGGATGAGGGGACATCACTCTCGGTAGCGTGTGATGGCCCCCCATCTAAATCCCCATCTCCGGTCGACCTAGTAACATTTGGAATAAAATTGTCAAAAAACTTTTTCAAGGATAATTTCCGAACAAACTTATACACATCAATAGTGGTTTCGAACAAATTAAAGTTCATTGAAGGTGAAAATTTTAGGCCTTTATCCAGTAGTGACAACTCTATAGGAGAGAGAGCAGTTCCTGAAATATTTATAACATAGATATATCATTCAAAACTTCTTCCTTTTGGAGGCGGACCTGTAGCCCCCTCCTCCTCCCCCCCCTCTTCCCTCTTCTGATTCTCTTGTGTCATTTTGAAATAAAGGGAAAGATTTTGGTTGTTGCTGTTGCTGTCTCTGTTGATTAACATTTTGATAAGAAAAAGCATCCTGGGAATGGTCCTGACCAGAATCAGACCTATGTGGTTGACCCCAAAAGGTGCGTCCACCCCTCCCTCGCCCCCTAGATGGAGCTCCACGACCACGATGATCATCATTCTCAAATGTATTGACAAAAGATACAGAATGAGAGGTAGAGGCAGTTTCTGCATCTGAAACATCAGATTCGCCACTCTGATAATCCACATTCTTAGATTTTAAAATGGACTTATTGGGAGTAGATTTAAACTGAATGAATGATTTATCTTTGTTATTTGATCTTTCCTGAATAGAATTTATCCTCTGCCAATGGTAAACCTGGTTCTTTTCATAGTCATATCTGTCCCGATCATATTTACTTTGTTTTTTAGACATAATACCACATTCCACATTTTTTACCGTTTTGGAGAGAATAACATCAAATTCCTTAAAACCCTTTAAACCTTTGAAACTGTATAGGATTTTTTGCAGTTCTGTGATTTAAATATCAAGCTGATCTTTCTCCTTCATTTTCTGAAACACTATTAACTCCATCAAACGAAAAGAGCAGTCATTGAGGGCTGTCACCCATCTATTTTCAAAATCCACATCCGGAAAACCAAAGGAGGGGGCTTTTTTAACCCTTAGTCCTCTTGGGATCCTTTTACATTTAGCATAGTTCTCCAGGCTTATAATGTCCCACCATAAGCGGTTCTTATGAATCAATAAACTTTCCAATTTTTGAAAGTGGATTTTGAGATCAGAGATGTCAGTGGTATCCAAATCCACAATGTTATCAAACACACGTAAAGCTTGTTTTTATCTCTGTGTATCATCACAAGTGTTGAAAAAATAAGTATCTGAAAAATCTTCTAATTCATCCAAATTATCCCCTGGTTCCTCCATACCAATATAATGGAACACAAAAGGGGTACTGAAGCCACAAAAAAGTAACTATAAAAGTGTATAAAAAGCAAAAATATAAAAATTAGGGATCTTCCTTTTAAATTCAAAGATTAAGCTCCAAAAAACCTATGCATGTGCGGCTCCAACCTGTATATATTGCAATATGGAAAATAGCTGAAGCGCTCAAATGCAGGTATATCTCAAAATGATAATAAGCCAGACCACTGTACCAGGGTACTAACAATTGATATAGTACCTATTGTGTCATATAATGGGTACTATCCTCCTGAAGACAGGTGGTGTGTGGTGCAACCCACTCACCATCAGTCTCATTGGCAGGTTCCCCTGAAAAATATACAAGTACTCACATCCTGGTAGGGCAGGCAGGCAGGCTGTGCAGCTACTCAATGCAATACAGGGAAAAGGGAGACCAAAAAGCGCACCAGCACAAACGGAGCTGGAAGAACACAGGACAAAAAAATGATTAAAAGGGCACTTTAATGTGACAAAAGACCCATCCAATGCATTTCGAACATCGCAGCGTTCTTTTTCAAGGATAAAACACAATGTGATAACATCCATTTCATACCCTCTTACCAGTGGGCCGTTTCGCGCCAAAAATTAGAACCTGATGACGTCATAACAGAGCGACTCAGTGCCGATCTAAGGGCAAAAGGAAGTACCAAAGGCAGTGTGGCCATCTTGGATGTGGGCAAACATAGGAACACAATAACAAAGCTTTATTGACCATTCCAGCAGAACAAAATACATTGCTGCTAACTGGACAAGCATATTTAAACGAAATAAAGCTATATTAAACTAAACTAATGCTTAATAAAGGGTACTATTATATCAAGAAAAAACATGAACAAGGTGGATTAAAAAACTAGCTGTGTTGCAACTAAATTATATACAAAAAAAAGTTAAAATTAAAAACCTCTAGACATGATTAAAAAAATGTGCAAGAAAAGTAAATTTAAAGACATATTACACATATATAATGCATAACACAGATTGTGTACCTAAATCATAGGAACCAGGGAAATACAACCATTATAAAATATAAAGTATTATCCACAAGATACATCAAAGAACAATTTAAGCTTACATATTGGCATAATATTTGCATGATAAGGCTTAGGTTCAAAGGTTATAATGATAAGAATATAATGTCCAATATAATGACAATTGTCTTATTTAATCTGTGTTACCAACTAATTACACCATAATACGTCTATCACAAAAATGTTTACAAAAAATGTGTTAGTTGCCAGTCAATGTTCAAGCCCATAGGGAAGCGCGTTTGGAGAGTGAAGATCCAATACGCCTCCCTACGGTCCAGAAGGTTGATATGATCACCTCCTCTAGATTTAGAAATAACTGATTCAATCCCCAAAAAGGAAAAATTATTAATTCCTCCCTGACCACATTCAGTGAAATGTTTTGAGACTGGATGATTAGTGTCTCTCAATTTTATGAGCCTTAAATGCTCTAACATCCTGACCTTAAGGGCTCTAGTCGTCCTCCCCACATACCTCTTGCCACAACCACATGTTATTAGATAAATCACAAATTGACTTTTACAATTTATAAAACTGTTAATCTTAAATTCCTTATTTGGTAATATATTCACACCATGTGGCGGTGGCAAGGCAAACTGGAAAAAACTTTTGGTAAGCTTCATGTGTTTACATGCACTACAAGAGCCACATTTGAAGGAACCCCTAGTGATAAAAGGTTTTTTGAGACCAGAAGATTTGAGTTCACTTGGTGAAACATGAGATCCAATTGTTCTTGCTCTACGATATACAAAAGTAGGACCAGAATCCACATATTTTTTAAGGACAGGGTCCATGGATAAGACATTCCAATGTTTTGAAATTATAGAGTTTACTTTTCCACTTTGTTTACTAAATTGTGAAATAAAAAGAGGACATTTGTTTTTTAATTCTGTCAGTCCACGTGAGTCCTGTTTAATACCAATTGTCTTAACATTGTTAGCAAGGCGAGAATCTCCAATTGGATGTGTGGGCAACAATGATGCTCTCTCTGTAAGTAATGCATTTTCAAATGCAATTGCTAAATGTGATTTGGGGTATCCCCTTTCCAAAAATCTCCTTGTAAGTTCCTCAGACTGAGAAAGGAAACCACTCATAGTGGAACAATTCCTTCTCAGTCTGAGGAACTGTCCCCTTGGTATGGCCTTTATGACATGGGATGGGTGGCAGCTGTCCGCCCTAAGAAAGGTGTTCCCTGCATTTTGCTTCCTATAAACATCCGTTTGGATTTTTTTGTCTATGTCTACAAATAATTGTAGATCCAGAAATTCAATGTGATGGAAATGAAAATTTTATGTAAATCTTAGATTATAAAGATTATTATTAAGATAAGATACAAAAGTGTGAAGTGTAGTGACATCCCCCCTCCAAATAATAATTAGGTCATCCACAAATCTTTTATAAAAAACAATATTGTGACGAAATAAATTAGTGCTCGAATAAATAAAAAGTGCTTCCCACCATCCCATAAATAAGTTCGCAAAAGAAGGAGCAAAACTTGTACCCATAGCAGTGCCAATAAGTTGCAAATAAAACTTACCATTAAATGTGAAAAAGTTGTGCGTGAGTAAAAAGTGTATAGCGTCCAAAATAAAAGCCGATTGAAAAATTGATATTTCTGGTATCTCAATAAATTGGCGGACCGCTGCCAAACCATGGTCATGTTGTATAACAGAATACAGAGAGGTAACATCAAGTGTTACCCACAGGTAATCATTACCCCATTTAACATTTTTGATCTGATCAAGAAGATCACCAGAGTCCCGTATAAATGAGGGCAATTTCCTAACAAATGGCTGAAGAAAACCATTAACATATCTTGACAGACCATCTGTGGGGAGATACCGTATTCAAGTGTTATACTGCAACGACACACTTTTTTCGAGCAAATACCCAGTATGTACCTGGCAGATACCTGGAATGCGCCGCTCCTCACCTCTGACAAGCCCCGTTGCGTTTGCCTTCCCAGCCTGGGTTCATGCCTGGCTGACGGGCGGCTGATCTGTTAAATGATAATGATTAGGATTTAATAGGCTGCAATGCTTCGCGTGTCTACCAGATGGCATAAATTCATGAATTGTAATGCAGTATATATATATTTACTGTGCAGTATTGCAGCCAGCGGGAATAAAATGCTTCAATCCCTGCCTGGAAAATAACCCAATGCACTCGGGCAGAAAACAGTCACAAACCTCAATACACCCGGGTATACCCGAATTCGTGGGACTAGCCGAGCTCGAATAAAGTGTGTCGCCAGTGTACCTGTGCCTAACCCTGTGCCGTTTTCTCCTGCAGCTAGAGGGAGGGCCCATGGGACCCACACTCCAGTAGAGGCTGGGCCTACCTGCAAAGTGGTTCACAAAATGAATCCTACGGTATATATCAATGCCAAAGAGAGGCAAGATTGCTCGCGATCTACTGATGCGGGTACGTCCGGTTTATCATCTCAGGTAGAGTCCGTGGTAGAACGCACTAGTCATTCCACTGAGTACGAGCACCGTGACAAATGGTGGGCGCCTTTGTTCACTGGATATCACGAGGGGATGGACCGTGCACGGTTCTTATTAATTAAGAATAATGTAGTAGACCATGTGTGGGCGGCTGGTTCTTTCACTCCGCAGGAGTTAGATCATAGGTTCCGGGAGATAGAACAGAAAATTATTGTACCACGAGGCCCCAGTATCTTGTACGATGAAGTAGCTCCAGAAGAGCCTGTGTTTTGGGTACTGCCGAGCAGGGCGGGGCACCTCAAGCTCACCAAACTAAGTCGAGCTGACCGGGCCATAGTTGCTAGATACCGGCAGTCCCACGGAAATGAGTATCCTTATGTGCCTGAGCCCATCATGAGAGAAATAGAAGAGAATAGGGATAGCTGGCTCAGGGAGGCTGTGCAGGAGTATCTTCGGACCAAGTTCGTTCAGGGAGCATATCATAATGAGGATAAGATAAGCGAATTGGTCCGCATATGGAGCATAGGTAGATGTATCTACATGCATGGTGTAACCTATCGGCCTGAGCATGGGCCGGTCCAATCGTTCGCTGTGACCATCATGGATCATAATGGGTGGCGGGTAAGAAAGCCCGATCCAAAGCATTATCTGTAGGGGTCTCCATGTTTGGAGTACCCGGTTGTATTACCAATGTAACTACCTCATTATGCAATGTATGATGACAATGTCTCATCTGTGTGCTGTTTCCCAGGTTGTTCGCCGCAGGATGGGTCTGCTAAAACTAGGTCCAAGTGGGGACCATTGGATTCCACCATAGTGAGAGTGTAGCCCCTGTAAACAGCACAGGCTATACCTATCTTCCTTCTACTGTGGTAAGTCCTTTTAAGGGCAGGCACCAGTAGTCATCATGGGTTTTCCTCCTTCCTAGCCCTGCCCTGAGTGGTAGATGCACGAGACAGAGGGGAGGCTCTGCTGACATCATTAGGGGTGGGGCTGACTCTATATTTAGCAGCCGCTCCTGTAAGTGACGAGTCCTGGGCTGTTAGTCCTGTTCTGTCCGAGGAGTTGGAGGAGACAGTGCTGTCCCACCTGTGCAGCCGTACGGGAGCAGAGAGAGGAGAGACGAGACTCAGCCACTTTGAGTAGAGCTGATAGCACGATAGACCCGGTGGACCAATGCCCCTCACCCCGCTGCTGGGGTGATGGGGAGAATCCATTCCCCACCCCAAGGATAACCTCAGAGGTGGGCTGCGGTGTATTGACGCCCCAGCCCAGACCATCCTGTTGGAGGAGAGACTTGGAGGGAAGGAGAGGAGGAGAGTGAATAACGGGGCTTTGCTGTTGTTGTTGTGGCTGCTGGTCGCCACTACATTTGGAGTCGCTGATCTGACAAATAAAGAGACAATCCTTTTATACAAAGACTGTTGTGTGAGTCTGGAGCATTCACCCTGGGACCAAGGGGATTCTTCTATACAGGTCCTATCCCATATTCCTGGGAGTATAGAAGATGGAGGCGCTGCACCACTAAGAAAGCATGGAGGCTACCACCCCAGAAGCCTGGTCCTGTCTCCCCAATAACAACACGGGAAGCTCAGGCCCTCCTGTTCCACGCAGGTATGCACCACCAATACGCATGTAATCTGCCCTCACACACCCTAGACACCACAGATGAGTCTGGGGGGGGGGGACAAGGGTTACACTTCTATGGCCAATACGAATGTGGAGGTGAAAACAACCAACAACTGTACGTACATCCGGACGTCTTGTTTCAAGAAGCCACTGCAGATCCATATGACGGCCTCACGGAGATGTGTCTGAATCAGGATTCAACAGTTGGCTCAAGCATGGATGATACTTTTGTGCCTTCCTGGAGCGATTTGTTGCAGCCAAATCAGTTTTGACTTCTACAAGAATGGTAAATACAAATTTCGTTATGCCTTGACTCAAATTATATATGTCACAAATATTATAACATAATCTGCATAATATACACAATTTGTTAGCCAAATGAGTCGAAACAGCGTAACATTGCAGACAGCCTTACATGGAGCGTTCACAAATAGATTATTTCCTATAACAATGGACTACATGACGAACCATGAGTACACATTGTGACGGAGTCCTAAATCATTCATTATTATCGATTTTAAACCATCTTTTCTAAATGTTACACTAACTGTAACACACACACACACCTTATTGTTTAGCATTCAACATATAAAAACAATGTGTCGCCCACATGTGACGTGGGAACGTGGTAATATCCCAAGGCGTCCTTAAAAAGGTTACCGATGCAAGCCCCTCCCCCACAACCGACATGTGCGAGTGAAACAGTATTGGCTGTGCCCGTAGCTTATTGTTACGGTCAGTGCAGTGTGTCATGCGTGCGCGTCGGGGGGGCAATGCGTGCACAGCGCTGGAGCCCAATGTTCATTCAGTGGGAGGGGTGTTTGCGTGCATTTCATGGTGCCTTAACATGAGGTCACACGTCTTTTTGTCGCTCATTGGATGATCGTCCGCTTTGGCTGTGGACACACGTCAGTTTAGAAAGTTTAGATATGTACGTGTGTAGAAGTGAATTTGTTTCGCTTCCATATCATAACTTTCAGCCATGATATGCGTAATGCTAGCAGCACCATGGAGGGACATGTATTGAACGCACAGCATAAACATAGTTTTGCGCATGCGCTAAGACTTAGTCCACACATTCGTGACGTGCGGGCGCAACAGACGTTGTGCGCGCACATTATTATGTATGTGTAAGGAATCCACTCCTGGCTTTGGCTGGAGCCCATCCATCTGGAGCTTTGCAGGTTCCAGACAATCTATTCCCTGCTTCTGCAATCACCTGCCTCCTGCTACCTCCTGTGCAGCTCTGGCCTGATTGGCCTCCTGTGCTATTTAGTGCCTGCCCCGCCCTCAGGAAGTGGCTGGACATAGACTTTGCAATCCAAGTTGCAAGTAACTGTGCATGTCACAGACTCCGTGTTTGGCCTGCTGGGCTCCTTGTGCCTTGTATCCTTCTTCCAGTCCCGGCATCCCAAGGCCTTCTTGCATAGCAGCCCCGGCGCTGCTTTCCTTGTTCCTGGCAGGCTTCGCCTTCGCCGTGCTGTAGCGGCTACGCTGGTACCCCCAGCGTTTCCTGTGGCGTGCCTGCACCTCTGGTTCCTGCTTCCTCCAAGTGGAGTGTACTCCTGGCCTTTTCCTGATGCACTGCAGCACCTTCGCTGAAGCATCTCCGCTGCAGTGGCTTCTCTCAAGGTTCTAGCCTCCTGTGCTGAAGTACCTTCACCCAAGATTTCCTGTTGATGACCTCGGCTTGTTTCCTCGACCACGGCTCCTGTGCCGCCTGCCTTGACCCCTGCCTGGATAACGTTAACCCTACCTTCTCCAATCCTGACCTGGCTATGTCTGATAATGGAATCCGCACTCCGGACCTGACTCCGTGGCCTAAGGTCGGTGTTTATACATCCCCACCTCAGCCCCGCGGTCTGGTACCAGTTTGTGGCAAGCACGTACATTACAGTATGTCCAGCCCCACAAACTCAGACCCCGCTGAGGTGGGGTTAGGCCGGTTCCCCTCTGAAAACTGGTCCCAGTCTGTAAACCAGCCCCTGTCTAAAGATCAGAATATATTTGAGAGACTGCCTCCGCCTGAAACCCAGTCCCTGTTTATTGACCTAACCCCGTCTGAGAAAAAGCTCCATAAAGAACTCCTGATTAAGGCCCAACGCCTTAGTGAGCTAAAACAGACTATGATTTCCTATGTTCCTGCCCCTGGCTCCCCTGTGACCTGGGAAAACGTGAATCCTGTGAAACTGGCGCAGACTCAAAATATGTTTCATGAATTATCCCTGTCTTTGGACCAGTACATAAGAGAGCATGATCCTATCCTCGCCTGCAGCGCTGTTTTGGGACTGCTTCCCTGCGCTACCAGTCCTGTTGCTAAACCCTTGGGGTTACCTCCTTCTCCTGGTAATTACCAAGCTGATTTTGTTCCTCTTAAGCCTAAGGGAGAAGCTGCCACGGTTCCTAGCCCTGATTTAAACTCCCTGTCTGAAAGCTGGCCCCTGTCTGAAAGCCGGCCCCTGTCAGAAAGCCGGCCCCTGTCTGAAAGTCGGTCCCTGTCTGAAAGCCGGTCCCTGTCTGAAAGCCGGTCCCTGTCTGAAAGCCGGTCCCTGTCTGAAAGCCGGTCCCTGTCTGAAAGCCAGTCCCTGTCTGAAAGCCGGTCCCTGTCTGAAAATCTGTCCCAGTCTGAAAATCTGTCCCAGTTTGAAAAACTTTCCCTTTCTGAGAACTGGTCCCTGTCTGAAAACCTGGCCCGGTCTAAAAGCCTGACCCTGTCTGGAATGCTGGCCCAGTCTGAAAGATTCTCCCTAACCTTGGACTGGCTCATGAAAAATAATGACCAGTCCATGGACTCCCTCTCTGCTATGAGGCAGCCCCTCCGTGCTTCACGTCCTGCTGCTGGACTCCTTGGGGTACCCTGATTTTCTTGGGATTCCCAAGCTGATGTTGCATGTCAGAAGTCCAAGGAGGAATTTTTCAAGTCGCCAGTTTCAAACTCAAGTTCCCTTTCCTCTGACTCTAATGCTGTGCCTGATTTAACCCCTGCAAGTCAGCTCTGCGAAGCTCCCATTGCAAATTACTGTATTGCTCAAGCTACCGAGCCTGTTGGGATTTACTGCTTTCACCGCTCTGCCCTAACTAAAGTTCCCACTCCAGAGACCAGCGTCCCTGTCTCTAAAACCTTTGCAGCACCTAGTGTTACTCCTCCAATTTTTCAGAAAGTTGAAATCCCTGCCTGTGTCTCTAAATCTCTTTCCTTAGAGCCTTCCTTTCCTGCATTGACAGATCAGGTTTCCAAGTCAAAGTTTCCTTTTCCTCCTTTCCCTGCAAAGTGCCAAATTCCTGTTATTGCATCTAATGATTCTCCAGCACCTCCTGTGTTAACCTGTACCCCTGTTAAAACCCCTGATGTAATAGCAGCCTTCCCTTTCTCTGATTCCCCTGTAGTATGTGATATGTTAATCACTAATGTTAAAACTCATGCTTTAAACAGTACCGTCTCTATGTCTGAGTTTTCTGCCATTGCATCTAAAGCTCCAGTTTCTGAGCCAATGTTATCTTTCTCAAAGTTTTATAATCGTGTTGTAGTACCTAGCAGTAACTCTCTCACGCCCAGTTCTGAAACCAGTGCACTTTTCTCTAAACACTTTACAGGAGCAAGTGTAATCACTGCTGCCCCTCAGACATTTGAGATTTCTGCCTTTGACTCCAAGCCTGTCTCTTTAGAACCCCCCACAGCATTTGCCTCTTCTTTTGCTGTTTCTCAATCTACCACTTCAGAGATCAGCCTTTCTGTCTCTGATTCCTTTGCAAATTCTCAGTTCCCTGTACTGCATCCCAGGATTTTCAAGCAGTTCCTGAGTTAATTTGTGAAAGTTCCAAAGCTCCTGATGAAAAAACATGTTTTCCTCCCTCTGCCTCTCCTGTACAGAAGCATGTGATTTACCCGTCACAAAAACTCCTGCTGTAAGAGGTATTTTTCCTGATATACCCGCATGGTTAAATGCACCTAGCCCTGTTTCTAAGGTTCCTGCCATGAAGATACCCCCAGGTTCTGTTATGCCTATTGTTGTTCCCCAATTTTTCCCTTCAGAGACAAGCGCAACTTCCTCTGATTCTACTGACGCATCTACTCTGGCCCTTGCTGTTTCAAAGATATCCACTTCAGAGGCTAGCACAATGCCGTCTGACTCAATCAAGATACCTAGTTTGGCTCTTGCTGCTTCTCAAGGACTCACTTCAGTGACCGGTGTACCTTTTTCGATTCCCCGTGCTCTGTCTAGGGTAACCGCTGCTGTCACTCAGCCATGCATTTCTGGAACCAACAGACGCCTAACTGACTCTTCTGCATGTCCTGTTATAACCATGGATGATCCTAAGATTCTCACAGTAAAGCATCATCCTTCCCTCCCTATCCCCCCCACAGTACTTCATGTTACCTCTGAATCTGGGATTCCCACTCCTCAGGCAATACTGTTTCCCAGTGACTCCTCCACAGTATTTGAGGTACCCGTTTCTGACTGCATGACTGCTACTGCAAATTTAGGATTATCCCTCATGGAACTTTCTGTACTACCTCATGTGTTCTCTCTGGATTTCACGTTGTCATCATCAAACACTGCAAGGCTCCTATTCGACTTCCTTGCCTTTCCTGAGGTGCCCGTCCCTGCTTCTTGTGCTCTCACTCTGGACACGGGCATGCTTCTCTCTGCTTTTTCTTTCGTGCCTACTGCGTTCTATGTAGATGCCCAGACATCGGACCTGATGTTCTCTAAACCTCACCTACCTAGGGGTGCTGACCCCCTATTGATTGCAGTGTCACTACTTTTCCGTTTGAAAAAAGCGCTCATTGACAAACGCCCTCAGCGCAGATCTACAACTATACCCAGAGGGTTCAGAAATAATTCCATGTCGCCCAGACCTCTGTGGGACCCTATCTCTGCTCGTCCGGAGGTCTCGCGTGAAGAGGGGGGTAATGTCAGGAATCCACTCCTGGCTTTGGCTGGAGCCCATCCATCTGGAGCTTTGCAGGTTCCAGACAATCTATTCCCTGCTTCTGCAATCACCTGCCTCCTGTGCAGCTCTGGCCTGATTGGCCTCCTGTGCTATTTAGTGCCTGCCCCGCCCTCAGGAAGTGGCTGGACATAGACTTTGCAATCCAAGTTGCAAGTAACTGTGCATGTCACAGACTCCGTATTTGGCCTGCTGGGCTCCTTGTGCCTTGTATCCTGCTTCCAGTCCCCGGCATCCCAAGGCCTTCTTGCATAGCAGCCCCGGTGCTGCTTTCCCTGTTCCTGGCAGATTTCGCCTTCGCCGCGCTGTAGCGGCTACGCTGGTTCCCCCAGCGTTTCCTGTGGCGTGTCTGCACCTCTGGTTCCTGCTTCCTCCAAGTGGAGTGTACTCCTGGCCTTTTCCTGATGCACTGCAGCACCTTCGCTGAAGCATCTCCGCTGCAGTGACTTCTCTCAAGGTTCTAGCCTCCTGTGGTGAAGTACCTTCACCCAAGATTTCCTGTTGATGACCTCTTCTTGTTTCCTCGACCACCGCTCCTGTGCCGCCTGCCTTGACCCCTGCCTGGATAACGTTAACCCTACCTTCTCCAATCCTGACCTGGCTATGTCTGATTATGGAATCCGCACTCCGGACCTGACTCCGTGGCCTAAGGTCGGTGTTTATACATCCCCACCTCAGCCCCGCGGTCTGGTACCAGTTTGTGGCAAGCACGTACGTTACAGTATGCAGGCACCGGAACAAACATATCAGTAGTAATGCGAGCACCGGCATTTGAAACATTACATTGTTCTGTATCTTTAGTTTGATCCTTGCAGTTTAAACATATACGTTACTTCTGCGTGAAGATCCACAATCATATAGAGATGTGTTAAGCGTTGTCATGCTGAAACATAGATAAATGTGCAATCTTTGAACATCATGTGTTTGCTGTATTTCACAGATGTTGAGGATGAATACATGGGACCAATGTATGATTTCAGATGGGCCAATCGTTATATTAGATGATTGTGACGCCTAGCGAACAACAATTATAATAAATATGTAACAATGCTTGCAATGATTTGTGCGCAGATTACGAATCACTACATAATGTTATCCTATTGTGCAAATATTTACAATGCACTAAACTATCATAATGATGTTGTTAAGCACTAAAGTTAGAACTTATTTTGATATTTTTTTCATTTCTACTAACATTATATGTATTGCCATGTGATATATGCAACCAACATTATCACTCAGAAAACACATTAACCTACTATATATTATAATCTCACATGTGACTTGTCAAAGAATGTAAATGCTACATAACAACTCATAGACATTGTATCTGAACGTACACAATAACAATAGGGAGGTGATAGAAACTTTTGTGTCGTGTCAATGTTATATTATCAGCTAGGTTGTAGTGCTAACCTAACATGCATGAGCTAATGAATGTTATGTACAGATCATGAAACCATGAACATTTGTGTGTACATTTCATTCACACGATTAGCTACAGTTTAGTGTTATGATTAAACGTTAAACACATACAGTGCATAGTGTGACAAACGGCTTACTCCGGGGCTCCGCCGTCTGTCCGGGACTGTTAGAACACGGTCTTTTAGGGTAGGTTAAATGATGAGACGTCACGTACTGTTCCTTTAAACAGGCTATGCCTGGTTTATTCAGTCCCAGGCACTGAGACTGCCACAGTTTAAACAGAAAACAAAGCCAAACAAAAAGCTGCTCGTCTGAGCGATAACTTAAACTTAGATGTCCCTGACTCAGAGTTGGAAGTGGCTTGTCCACTTCCACCAACAAAATAAGTACCTTTGCAGTCTTTAGACAAACTAACAGAATGAATGAAGCGATTTGGGAAAGAGGCTTTCTCACCCCTCTGCAGTTCAGCAGCCTTCCAGGCTCTTGGGCGGGGCCCAGAGGAAACAGGAAACAGGTCTTATATACCTGAACTCTAATCAGCATGACAGGTGACAGAAAACAGGCAGCAGACAAACTGTGGAATGGAGTGCCTGTACCACGAGGCTGCCCTGTTCAGCTTAGACAGGACAGAAACTGTTCAGTATCCTGGGAGCCCTGTATATGGAGTTTATTACCAACCCCTGGTTTCTGTCACATATCCTCCCCCCCAGCTCAGACCTCGAGGGGTGAGCGACCATGGATATTAGGGAGTGCATCCTTGACAACCCGTCGGCATTGCCATGTTTGTGCCCCGACCTGTGTTCCACAGAAAATTTAAAGGGCTGTAGGCTTAGGAACCACCTGGTCACCCTAGCGTTCTTCTCCCTATTTTGACACATCCAGGTAAGGGGTGCATGATCTGTGACCAATCGGAACTTTCTCCCCAACAGATAATACTTGAGTGTCTCTACAGCCCACTTTATTGCGAGACACTCTTTCTCGACTATGGAGTAATTTTTCTCCTGGGGATTTAGTTTCCTACTTAAATAAAGGATGGGGTGCTCCTCCCCTTGAGACTCCTGGGAGAGTACCGCCCCCAGCCCTACCTCAGATGCGTCAGTTTGGACTACGAACTCTTTGGAGAAGTCAGGTGTGACCAACACTGGTTGGGCACAGAGAGCTTCTTTCAGGCTTCTAAAGGCCTGTTCGGCTTCGGGGGACCACTTTACCATTAGCGGTCCTCTTGCTTTTGTGAGGTCGGTTAGTGGGGTTGCCTTAGTTGCAAAATTGGGAATAAACCTCCTATAGTAGCCAATTAACCCCAAAAAGGTCCTTACTTGTTTTTTTGTGACTGGCCTTGGCCAATTTTGTATCGCCTCTACTTTGAGTGTTTGTGGTTTGAGTAACCCTCTACCAATAGAATACCTCAGATACTTGGCCTCCTCCAGACCAATAGTGCATTTAGCGGGGTTAGCAGTTAGTCCAGCAGACCGAACTGCGTCGAGCACAGCTTGGACCTTTGGAAGGTGGGACTGCCAATCTTCACTATGGATTACCACATCATCCAGGTAGGCGGCAGCGTACCGAACATGTGGTTTTAAAATTTTATCCATCATTCTTTGGAATGTGGCGGGAGCTCCATGTAAGCCAAAAGGCAGCACCTTATATTGAAAGAGGCCGTCTGGGGTTGAGAAGGCTGTTTTTTCTTTTGCCCTTTCTGTGAGGGGAACCTGCCAGTACCCTTTTGTTAGGTCTAGGGTTGTGAGATATCGGGCTTTGCCCAGTCTCTCTACAAGTTCATCCACCCTGGGCATAGGATAAGTATCAAATTTTGACACCGCGTTTAGTTTCCGGTAGTCATTACAAAACCTTGTTGTACCGTCTGGCTTTGGGACTAAAACTATAGGGCTGTTCCACCCACTTTGGGATTCCTCAATTACGCCTAGTTTTAGCATTTTTTTAACCTCTAAACTTATAGCCTCTCTCTTGGCCTCTGGGATTCGGTACGGTTTAAGGTTAACTCGGACCCCCGGTTCAGAGACTATGTCATGTTTAATTACGTTAGTTTTACCTGGCTGTGTAGAGAAGATTTCTTTGTTCCTTCTCACTAAACTCTGGACCTCTCGTTTCTGATGCACGGACAGTGTTTCAGCTATGCTAACCTCTGGGTCAGTTTCTTGATTCTCTGACGGACCTGGGGGTACTAGGGTTAACAAGACCTCTCTATCTTTCCAGGGCTTGAGTAGGTTTATATGGTAAATTTGCTCAGGTTTCCTCCTACCTGGCTGCCTTACCCTATAATTTACTTCTCCCACTCTTTCCAAGACCTCATATGGCCCATGCCATTTAGCAAGGAATTTACTCTCCACGGTGGGAACCAGAACTAGTACCCTATCACCTGGAAAAAAAATTCTGACCCTAGCACCCTTATTATACGTATTCCTTTGTGCTTCTTGAGCTTTCTCCATGTGTTCCCTCACTATGGGTAGGACTGCAGCAATGCGGTCCTGCATTTGGGCAACATGCTCTATTACACTTCTGTAAGGGGTAACCTCGTGTTCCCAAGTTTCTTTGGCTATATCCAGTAAGCCCCTTGGATGTCGGCCATACAATAGTTCAAACGGGGAGAAGCCTGTGGTTGACTGGGGAACTTCCCTAATGGCAAATAACAGGTATGGTAACAAACAGTCCCAGTTTTTCCCATCCTTATCGACCGCCCGGCGTAACATGCTCTTTAAGGTTTTATTGAACCTTTCCACTAAACCATCTGTTTGTGGATGATAGACTGAGGTTCTGAGATGCTTGATTTTTAGGAGTTTACATAGCTCTTTTGTT
Organism: Ascaphus truei; assembly: GCF_040206685.1. Lineage (NCBI taxonomy): Eukaryota > Metazoa > Chordata > Amphibia > Anura > Ascaphidae > Ascaphus > Ascaphus truei. Next base: position 385,407,391 of record NC_134485.1, read on the forward strand.
ACTTGGGACATAAATGGTGTTCCCTGGTCAGATAAGATCTCTTTAGGAATTCCGACCCGGGAAAACAGAAGTACTAACTCTTTTGCTATGTTTTTAGCAGAGGTGCTACGTAGGGGAACTGCCTCCGGATATCGGGTAGCATAATCTAATATTACCAATATATGCTGATGTCCCCTAGCAGACTTTATTAGGGGTCCTACTAGATCCATAGCAATCCGGTCAAATGGTACCTCTATTATGGGAAGGGGTACCAATGGGCTGCGGTATGCTTTGAACGGGGCGGTGATCTGACATTCTGGGCATGAGGAACAATAGTTTGTAATTTCTGCCAGAACCCCAGGCCAATAAAAGCTTCGGAGAACCTTTTCTTTTGACTTTTCCACCCCTAGGTGTCCCCCCAATGGATGACTATGTGCGAGGTGTAATACTACGTTACGGAATGTCCGTGGTACCAACAATTGTTTAGTTGTAACTGATTTTCTTTTATCAACCCGATATACTAGGTCGTTCTCTACCTCGAAGTAGGGGTAAGCAAGTGACCTATCTGGTTGGCCATGAGTACTATTCTGGTCCCGTATATTTCCCCTTGCTACCGCTAATGTGGGGTCCTCCCACTGGGCCTTCTTAAAACTCCCAGGACTGACCTCTAGGTCAGCGAGGGTCTTATCCTGTACTGGGGTGGTAAGTGCCTGATCAACATCTTGATTTGGGGTATTCCCTACCAAAGTAGTGATGGGGAAGGGAATTTCACAGCACTCCTCCTTTTCCCCTTTCTTATTTGGGCCCTCGTCAACCTCCATTTCTGAAAAAGGGAAAGGATTTGTTTCTTCTAACACTTCGTTATGGTCTGCTATTGAACTCTGGGCGCTATTCTGAGCTGGGGACCACATTTTTAGAAAATGGGGAAAGTCGGTCCCTATTAACACATCATGTGCCAGTTTGGGTACAACACCCACCTTGAAATCTAAAGAACCAAATTCTGTTTCAAAAAAAACATCAACAGTGGAATATTCATGATTATCCCCATGTATACAACAAATTGCCACTCTTTGTGAACTGTTTACCTGTTTCTTCTTAATGGGCAATAGGTATTCGGACACTAGTGTGACCATACTCCCAGAGTCAAGAAGTGCCCGAACCCTCTTACCATTAACCTTTACAAATGCCCACAGATGGTTATTCAAGGGGTCCTCTGGGCTAGGGCCCATACATTGGGACAACAGCGAATAAGGTTCCACGCTGTTGCATTGCATGGGCTCCTCATTTAGTGGGCAGATTTTTGCTGTGTGGCCCCTCTCATGACAATTTACACATTTAGGTACATAGTCTGTGTCCCACTTAGAGCCTTTTCCCGGCTCCCCATGTTGGCTATTGCCCTTAGTGTGCGAACCACTGTTGCTGGTGCTGCGTGAAGGTGGTCGCCGCTCTTCAGCTCCCCTTAACCCCGGTACCCTTTTACCGTCTCTGGAAGAGTCCTGGAACCTCGGGTAGTGGGGTTGCTCCACGACTGTGGGTTGCGGGTGCTCTCCTGCTGCATTGTACCTTTCTACGAGGGCCACAAGCTCATCCGCATTGTGGGGGTCACTCCGACTGACCCAATGGCGTAAGGCAGAGGGAAGTTTCCTCAAGAACTGGTCCATGACCAACCGTTCCACGATGTGGCTTGCTGAGTTGATCTCGGGTTGTAGCCACTTCCGGGCGAGGTGGATGAGGTCATACATCTGGCTTCGGGTGGCTTTATCCATCGTGAAGGACCATGCGTGAAACCTTTGGGCACGAACAGCCGTGGTTACGCCGAGGCGGGCGAGGATCTCGAACTTCAATTTTGCATAGACGTTAGCTTCGGCTGGCTCTAGATCAAAGTAAGCCTTCTGGGGTTCGCCGCTTAGGAAGGGTGCGATTAGACCAGCCCACTCAGCTTCTGGCCATCCCTCTCTCTGTGCCGTGCGTTCAAACGTGAGAAGATAGGCTTCCACATCATCCGAGGGTCCCATCTTCTGAAGGTAGTGGCTTGCCCTGGTCATTTTCGGAACTGGGGCTGCCGCTGCCAGTGGAAGGTTACTGATAGTCTCCCTCAGGATCTCGAGTTCCTGCTGTAAGCCCTGAGCGAACCGCTGTTGCTCCTCTTTCAGCAAGCGGTTTGTCTCTTGCTGGTTTGCATTCGCCTGTTGCAGGGCTTCATTCGCGTCTCTCTGGACAGCGACATTGCGTACCAGCGCACTCACCACGTCTTCCATCTTGTTTGGAGAGAGAGAAAAAAAAACCTTTTTTTTTTTTTTTCTTTAAAGTTCTTTAACCCCCAGACCTTTTAGTGTTCTGCCCGCATTCTCCACCATATGTGACAAACGGCTTACTCCGGGGCTCCGCCGTCTGTCCGGGACTGTTAGAACACGGTCTTTTAGGGTAGGTTAAATGATGAGACGTCACGTACTGTTCCTTTAAACAGGCTATGCCTGGTTTATTCAGTCCCAGGCACTGAGACTGCCACAGTTTAAACAGAAAACAAAGCCAAACAAAAAGCTGCTCGTCTGAGCGATAACTTAAACTTAGATGTCCCTGACTCAGAGTTGGAAGTGGCTTGTCCACTTCCACCAACAAAATAAGTACCTTTGCAGTCTTTAGACAAACTAACAGAATGAATGAAGCGATTTGGGAAAGAGGCTTTCTCACCCCTCTGCAGTTCAGCAGCCTTCCAGGCTCTTGGGCGGGGCCCAGAGGAAACAGGAAACAGGTCTTATATACCTGAACTCTAATCAGCATGACAGGTGACAGAAAACAGGCAGCAGACAAACTGTGGAATGGAGTGCCTGTACCACGAGGCTGCCCTGTTCAGCTTAGACAGGACAGAAACTGTTCAGTATCCTGGGAGCCCTGTATATGGAGTTTATTACCAACCCCTGGTTTCTGTCACAATAGCTAAGTGACGCCGATGAGTAAAAAAACATTATTTAGGTTAATATTATTTCCTGTAGGGAGGTCACGTGACGACGGGGAGGTGAATGGCTGCTTAGTACCTGAGCTCCATTCCCACCGGCACTAGTTATATCAATAACTACAGCAAAATCGCGACAACAGCAACACAACCAGCAGTAAAGAATCTCTAAACATACCAGGATGGCTTCTAACAAAACAGTTCGAAGAAAAACCCAGACAGTCTCTACTTATTTCAAAAAAGGAGAGACAGCACAGGGAGACAGGCCTGAATCCCCTGCACAACCCACCATGACAGACCATGAGGGAGAAAATGCAAGTGCTGCATCGGACGACATGGATGTAATGAGGCGCAAGGATATGAAAGCTTTCTGCGCTGAAATGAAGCAATTCTTTACAACAGAACTTTGGGCTCTCAGGAAAGATATGGATGCCATAGGTGAGCGAACAAACTCCCTAGAGGTTAAGTCTGATGAGACCGTTACTGCACTGGCACAAACTCAGAAACAAGTAACTAAGCTGAGGGACCAGGTCAGATTCCTAGAGGAAAAGATTGAGGACTCTGAAAACAGGGACAGAAGAAGTAATATCCGTCTAAGGGGGGTCCCTGAGACTGTCACCGACCCAGAGGATTTTGCCACCAAGTGGCTAGAACAACTCTTCCCTGACAAGACGGACCGTGAGCTCCTGTTAGACAGATGTCATCGCGCCCTGAGAGGAAGACCTCAGGCAGGGGACCCCCCAAGAGACATTGTTATCAGGTTCCACCATTACCGCACAAAAGAAGAGGTATGCAAGATATCACGGGACACTAAACATATGGAGTTTGATAAAGTGAGATTCCAGGTGTTCCAAGACCTGTCCCCTGCCACGCTGGCCAAAAGAAAATCCCTAGCCCCCATTACAAGAATTCTGAGGGACCAGCAGATTAGATACCGGTGGCTATTCCCATGTGCAGTAATGGTGCTGCGGAATGGGGTAGCACATACCTTGAGACGCCTGGAAGACGGCGAGGGATTCCTCGGCAAGCTGGGCGCAGGGGGAGCGGCTGAGGTCTTGCGGGCGTCCCCACGAGCAGAAGCAGGAGACGCAGACGTACCCTTACCCACATGGAGCAAAGCGGGGGCTCCGCGGTTGGCGGCAGGAGCAACGGGATCAGCAGCGGCCCATAACTGAGTTCTCACCCCATGAAATTTGGAAGTGCTCAAGCAAAGAAATAATCATATAAAAGGGATCCCTTTTGGTGTTCAGAACCTTCATCATGTCATTTTGCCTTTTCGTTTTACCTTCCAGCTGGGGTGTTTCAGCTGCAGTGTCTTGCTTCACCCGGAGGGAGGCATCGTAAGCGTGTCCTCCGGTGACCCAGCTACCCCCCCCCCCCGCTCCTGCGACTACCCCCCCGCTCCTGCGGCTACCCCCCCCCACCCCACTACTGCGGCTACCCCCCCCCTCACCCCACTACTGCAGCTACCCCCCCCCTCACCCCACTACTGCAGCTACCCCCCCCCCTCACCCCACTACTGCAGCTACCCCCCCCCTCACCCCACTACTGCAGCTACCCCCCCCCCCCTCACCCCACTACTGCAGCTACCCCCCCCCTCACCCCACTACTGCAGCTACCCCCCCCCCCTCACCCCACTACTGCAGCTACCCCCCCCCCTCACCCCACTACTGCAGCTACCCCCCCCCCTCACCCCACTACTGCAGCTACCCCCCCCCCCTCACCCCACTACTGCAGCTACCCCCCCCCCTCACCCCACTACTGCGGATGCCCCCCCCTACTGCGGATGCCCCCCCCTACTGCGGATGCCCCCCCCTACTGCGGGTGCCCCCCCGCACTTGCGGGAGCCCCCCCGCACTTGCGGGTGCCCCCCCGCACTTGCGGGTGCCCCCCCGCACTTGCGGGTGCCCTTCCAGACCTGCGGCTGCTCTCCCGGACCTGCGGCTGCCCTCCTGGTCGCGAGCGGGTCCGTCGCTGACTTTTGGAGGGCAGCCATATTGCCTCTATCCCTCCCTGTGCTCCGCGGGAGCGGCTCCGGTTTTCGCGGGCTTTGCCGCTGACGTCACTGCCAGGCGACGAGCCAGGGGCCGCTCTCTCGCGAGAGGACGGCGCGGCCCCACGTGACTGCGCACATTGCAGGGAGACTCTGCCCGAGATGCAGAGGGGGACGGTCCGCGATAGCGCAGGGGCCGGGGACACGGGGGGAATGCAGAGAGGTGGGGGCTGAGATCGGGGGATGAGAGGAGGATGAAAGGGGGGAGGAGGATGAAAGGGGAGGGGGAGGAGGATGAAAGGGGAGGGGGAGGATGAGGATGAAAGGGGGGGACGAGGATGAAAGGGGGGAGATGAAGGGGGGGGAGGACGAGGATGAAAGGGGGGGAGGACGAGGATGAAAGGGGGGGATGAGGATGAAAGGGGGGGGAAATGAAGATGAAAGGGGGGGGTGGGGATGAGGGGGGGGGATGAAAGGAGGGGGGAGGAATAAGATGAAAATGGGGGAGGATGGGGGGGGGGGATAACGAAAGAGGGTAAAGAAAGATTCAATTCACTTGTCACCATCTGACGCGGAGCCCTTCCCAATAAAGTTTCAATGAGGCTCTGTATGTTATGTTATATGTATGTTAGATGGTATAGAATATCTGTTGCTTCTGTTGTATATGTTGTAGGTTATATATGTTATTTATGGTTCATATGTTATATAGGGTTAATGGGGTTAAATATGTTCATTAAATCATTAAATAATTGGGTTCATTCAAATGCTGGGTATATGCATGTATATATATGGATATGCACTCACTATAACTTAGGTACATAAGTCGTTATAAAGTTAAAAATCACGCTACAGTTTAAGGTTAAGTTAGTTATCAGTTTTGCGCCGGTGGGATTCACCCACGATGTCGTACATGTGTTCCTCATATAGGTCCCTGACGAATCAGGACCTCAAACAAGTCCCAGGGGGGTCGGTCCCGGGAAGGGAAAGCCGGCCATTTTGGAAGGTCAGGCATACCGACCTGCCCATTGGGCGTCAGACTCCCACTCGGGGGACCCCGAGGGGAGCTCTGGTTTTTCTTTTATTTTTTTTCATTATTACAAAGCGATTTAACTTATGTTTCCAATTTTGCTTTACCCCTTATGTGTTTTCCCTTGTACTGTCTCCTCCCTCCCTACCCCTCCCAATCCTTTCCCCACCCGGCCGGGGAGGATGCCGACCTAGACGGAACACAAGAACTTTGCCGGATGGTAACACCAAAAACGTCCGCCAGTTGAACAAGGGACAAAGTGGACAGGGTGAGTCATCAAACGTTAGTTTGTTACACTTCTCACACATTAAGTGATGGCGTTAACCCTTATATCACATAACGTTAAGGGCTTTAATAGCCCAACCAAGAGAAAAATAGCTTTCACTGACTATAAACGAAAACACGCAGATGTCCTAATGTTACAGGAGACTCATTTTAGCAAGACCAACGCGCCTAAATTCCTAGACAAAGACTATGCCCAGTTCTACCTTTCCTCCGCACCGGTTAAAAAACGTGGAGTGGCCATCTTGTTCCATAATAAAATCCCATTTGTAGCCCAAACTATTAAAAGAGACACAGAGGGACGCTTTGTTATACTAGTGGGCACGATACGGGAGCAATGCATCACAATAGCCACAATCTATGCCCCCTGCGAGCAGGACGCAGTTTTCTTTGAAGACTTTTTTCGGACTCTACGCACCGTCGCAAGGGGCGGCGTAATACTCGCAGGGGATATCAACATGGTCATGCAACCAAATCTAGACAGATCAGGGAATACGGGCACAGTACATAAAAAAGTGGGGACCTCTTTACGCAAGGGCCTCAAAGACAACCAACTGACTGACATACTGCACCGACACACTTTATTCGAGCAAATACCCGGTATGTACCTGGCAGATACCTGGAATGCGCCACTCCTCACCTCTAACAAGCCCCGTTGCATTTGCCTTCCCAGCCTGGGTTCATGCCTGGCTGACGGGCGGCTGATCTGTTAAATGATAATGATTAGGATTTAATAGGCTGCAATGCTTCGCGTGTCTACCAGATGGCATAAATTCATGAATTGTAATGCAGTATATATATATATATACTGTGCAGTATTGCAGCCAGCGGGAATAAAATGCTTCAATCCCTGCTTGGAAAATAACTCAATGCACTCGGGCAGAAAACAGTCACAAACCTCAATACACCCGGGTATACCCGAATTCGTGGGACTAGCCAAGCTCGAATAAAGTGTGTCGCCAGTGTATGGAGAGAACTACACCCGACTGATAGGGACTATACGTTCTATTCCCACCCACACGGCTCCTACAGCAGAATTGATTATTTTTTCGTCTCTTGCCAACTGGTTCCTATGGTCTCCCGAGCTGGGATCCATGATATTTCATGGTCTGACCATGCACCGATAGAGCTAAGGTGCGAGCACATCCGAACAGGCAGACCAGGAGCGAACTGGAAGCTCAACGAATCAATCCTAAAAATTCCTGAGATTTATGAGACAATAAAGGAAGAAATAGTTCAATTCTTCCACACAAACACAGGCTCTGTAGATTCCCAGTTTGTATTATGGGAGGCTCACAAAGCGACGCTGAGGGGCATACTAATTAGCACCACAGCTAGGAGACAACGGGAAAGGGACTCAAAAATTATGAAGCTTCAATCGAGATTACATTCCCTTACATCACTCCATAAGAGTAACCTAGACCCGCAAACCCTACAAGAATTGAAAGATACCAAAATTGAACTAAACATGTTGTTGACCTCCAGGGCAGATAACGCGCTGAGTTGGTCTAAGAGGAAATTTTACGAAAAATCGAACAGGCCGGATACTATGCTGGCTCGAGCGTTAAGAGACAGACAAGTGAAGTTTAATATCCAAGCTATACGCTTAAAATCAGGTACCCCCACGGCCAACCCTAAGAAAATAGTAGAAGAATTTGGTTCGTTCTATGAAACACTATATAATGGAGAGAAAGTGGCACATAACGCTAAAACGAGCGAGAAGCTGAGAGATTTCTTAGCCAGCTCAAAACTAGGGAGATTGACAGAGGCAGAGAGAGAGGCCATGGGCGCTGATTTCACTATAGAGGAGGTGTCACAAGCCATTAAGGAACTCAAACCCTCAAAAGCCCCAGGGCCAGATGGCTTCTCGGGGCTATACTATAAGAAATTTGCCAAAGTACTAGCCCCTAGGTTGCTCCACGTGTTCAATGCAATATTAGCAGGAGCCCCCATCCCCAGAGAGATGTTACAGGCGTCTATATCATTAATCCATAAACCAGGTAAAGATCCGCTGGACTGCAAAAGTTATAGGCCCATATCCCTAATCAATACTGATATTAAAATATACGCTAAACTATTGGCCAATAGATTATGTCTAATCCTACCCAGACTTATACACCCAGATCAGGTCGGATTCATTAAAGGCAGACAGGCAGCGGACAATACCCGGCGATTTATTGATCTGGTAGAATTGGCCACTAAAAATAACACACAAAGTATGCTGTTAAGTCTGGATGCAGAAAAAGCTTTTGATAGGATAGACTGGCCTTACCTGAAGGAGACGCTTGCGGCATTTGGCTTTGGGGATCAGGTGAGTAGAGCGATTCTCTCGCTGTACTCAGGACCTACCGCCAGGGTAATACACCAGGGCTTTCCATCTCTCCCCTTTCAAATTAAGAGTGGCACGAGACAGGGATGCCCATTATCCCCTCTCCTGTTCGCTCTATGTATAGAACCACTGGCGGCGCAAATTAGAGGCAACCCGGACATCTCAGGGTTAAACGTATATTCTCAAACACATAAAGCGGCCCTGTACGCAGATGATATCCTACTAATTATTTCAAAGCCCCTCACCTCCTTGCCAAACCTATTAGATTTATTGGACAGATTCTCGAGCATTTCGGGATTTAAAATAAATCAAGCTAAATCTGAAGCCCTCAACATCAATCTCCCTAGACACGTAGAGAAGTTATTGCAACTGAATTTTAACTTCCACTGGCAACAGAAATTCATAAAATATCTGGGAGTCCACATAGCCAAGAACACCAAAGACATCTACAATGCAAATTACCCCAACCTAATTCGGACGTTGATAGCTGACCTCCATAAATGGTCCTCTATACGAATATCCTGGATAGGTAGGATACATAGCGTCAAAATGAACCTACTCCCCCGTATCCTATACCTTTTCCAGACGCTACCAGTGCCACTCAGACTGAAGGATTTGCTCTCACTTCAGTCTGCAATCTCTAAATTTATCTGGGGAGGGAAAAAACCGAGAGTCAACAAATTAAATATGAAAAGATCTGTCCTAGCAGGGGGCCTATCGGTACCCTGCCTGCTCTCATATTACAAAGCGGCTCAATTAAGCCAAATTGTTCAATGGCAATCCAGTCCACATTTAAAACGGTGGGTGGAATTAGAGAGTGCTGCCTGCGCTCCTTTAAAAATACGCAACTTGATTTGGCTACCTAAAATAGCACGACGATCTGCTAACATGCCGCTTTCCTCAATGACCAACTCGTTGTCTATCTGGGAGGCTAATAAGACTAAATACTCTCTCACAACGAGTAATTCTTCGATGTCCCCAATTTGGAACAATCCCAAGTTCGCTCCTGGCCTTCTGGAGGGAGATGCATCAATTTGGAAACATAAAGGTTATATACGAATTAAAGATCTGGAGGGTTACAATAGCAAGATTAAAACGTTTGATCACGTCAGAGAAGAAAAAGATATACCCCACTCAGAATTTTTTAGGTACCTCCAGCTTCGAGCATTTTATAACAAATTTGCCCCATACCCCCCCCTGACGTCATTCGAAAAGCTCTGTCTGGCAGAGACCGACACAAAGGGACTCACATCACAATTGTACAAGGAAGTAGTTGATTCTGCGAGCTTTAGACAGCAGCCACCGTCATTTAGAACCCAATGGGAAAGAGACCTGGGAGAGACATTAGAAGATGAAGATGACGAGTGGAACGCTATATATATGGCCACGGCAAAAAGCTCCATATGTACCACACTAAAGGAGAACGCATATAAGGTCCTAATGCGGTGGTACCTCACCCCAATGAAATTAGCCAAGTTCGTGCCTGGATCCTCCTCACTATGCCCCCGGCAGTGCGGAGGATCGGCCGATCTGTTACATATGCTGTGGTCTTGCCCACGGATCTCCCCACTATGGGAAGAAATTAGACATTGGATACAGAGAGTCTTCGACCTCACTATTCCCCCAGACCCATGGCTATTCCTCTTGAATAGACCACTAACGGGCCTGTCCAAAGCAAACAATAAACTAATAGCACATTTTGCAATAGCCACACGGAGCGAGATAGCAGCACTATGGAAACGCCCCGAAATTCCAAGTATCCCAAAGATTCGAAATCGATTGTGGTTTATCTGCCAGATGGAAAAGTTGACGAGTCTAGTTAACGACACTGGCACCAATTATCTCAAAGTATGGACGCCTTGGCTGGCGCAGACGGATATCCCCGGGGTTGAGAGGAACACAATCTGGCTGTGATAGATGAAGGTGCGTTCTCCTTTAGGAGCGGAAACTCAGCTCACGACGACTACACAGACAAATAGACAGAACGCCTACAGAGGTGTTAAACTGGAGAGGACACAACCCACAAAGAACCTTACTAGGAGCGGTGAAGAGACCTAGCACGAGTCGATGCTCCTCTTCCGGCCGCGCCACCCCTTTACCCCCATCCTATCCACCTCCTTTTTTTTTTTTTTTTTTTTTTATTATTTTTTTTTTTTTTTTCTTTATTGATTTTGTGTTTGTCAATTTGAATCAATCGTACTATGTGAATTATGTTATTATCTTTATTGCTAGTCTACCCAAAACAATCCGGTCGAGTAGGGCCTGAAAAACCGGGATATGTCTCACAAGCTGACATACGGTACTGTCTATAGCGGAGATTAACACTAAAAATGAATGTAATGTATACTGTATTCTGTATCACTTGTTTGGAAAAATGCAATAAAATTTAAGTTACAAAAAAAAAATATTATTTCCTGTAGAAATACATGCATCACACAAAATAAGAAACACACACACTATGTTGATAATGTGTGCGTAGCTAAATGTATACTTCATTTATGTTCATATGTTAACAGTTGTTCTAAAGGATTATGATCATTATTAATAAGTAACGTCAATGAATTAAAATTGTTCTTAGGAACATGCTAATTGTGTTAAATAATTCACCCAAAAATGTGAATACAAAGGACAATATTTTGGAATGGTGTTAACATTTTGCCAAATGTAACATGTACGTCAAATCAACACACATCTTTCACTTATACATACACATGTGACAATGTTTTAATGAACATGAAGATGAAGTGAGAGAATAAATAATGACATACTTTGCAATGTTAATGATGTTTACCACATTTGGGTCATTTCATACAAACATGCATTGAGTTTTAACATCGCTCATGTGCATGAATTGATGTTGTTAAGTTTTAATAATGACATGTTATGTAATGTAGGTAATGATTTTTCAAAAACACTGTACAATAACCAAAAAGTGTAGATAAACGCACGGACACAATACACAAAGGACATATTTCTATTGTGACAACTTGTTCATTATGTTTTCTTTAAACATCCTCTAACTATACCTGTATCGAGGTTTGCACATCTTAATACAGATGTGAATTCAAATAAATACATTGAGCACTCCTTGGAGTGATATACTTTGAAAAATAAAACATCAATGAATATAAATCATTGTAATGACATGTTAATTAAGGTAAGCAACACACAGAAGTGACACTTTTCTATGTGATATTAAACCAAATACTGCTGCGGCCGAGTTTATTCGAGCATTTGCCCGTTCTCGGCCGCAGCAGTAATCTGGCGCGCGCCGGAGGGTGCCGGGCGCACGCCGAAGACACGGAGGAGCGCCCTCCAATCGGGGCTTTCTCCTTCCCGCTGCCGGGTCCGCCGGGTCCCCCGGAACCCCCTGCCGCCGTCCCCCACATCGCGGGACACCAGGGCTCCCTCGGGGAGCCCTGGACGCGCGTGCAGGGGGCGCAGGCACCCGATGACGCGTGACCGCGCGTCGATGACGCGCGGCACGCCGAGGGAGTGCGGCTAGCATGCCGGGGCATCCCCCGGCTTGCGGAGCTAGCCGCACTCAAATAAAATTTGCCGCCTCTGTATAGAAAACGTACAATGTGATCTCAAATACACAATAGGCTACACATCATTGTGACACACATGTCGCACTCCAAATGAAAATTTGGATGTCACCATATTGCACTAGCTATTGGCTATCAACATAGTAGGTTTCTTGTTTATGCATAACCAAAAATAGAATGTACAGAAAATATAGATTTTGTACACATTATTTCCTCGGGTACACACAAAACCTTGTAGTGGTAAGAAGTATAATACAACCTGTTGCTGATTGACATACCGGTGCCACATGCAATTGTCCACACAGCAGAGAACAGAAAGGCAGGAAAACCATATTCATCTGTTTCCTAAGTGAATGGTGTTTGGACACATGTTTTTATCAGTAAAATGCATTAATACATCTATGTAGTACTATGAACATATAGGTAGTTGCATACATGAAAAATATGTGTTAATACATTACGACGTGTCTCCACACCACAGGCTGTTTGCTCACTGTCAGCTGCTGAATGTACGGGATGCTCCTCCTCCAAGCCGTGACGTATGTCGCTTTCCAAATTATGGCGGAGTGCCAGATTGTGCAAAATGCAGCAAACAATTACAATATCTGACACTTTAGCAGGCTTATATTGAAGTGCCCCACCAGTTCGATCTAAACACCTGACCCTTGTTTTAAGCAGGCCAAATGTCTGCTCGATGACCGATCTTGTAGATATGTGGGCTACATTATAACGTTCCTCTGCTTCAAATTGAGGATTAGCCAACGGTGTCAAAAGCCAAGGCCTAACTTATCTCTACAATGTACAAAGCGGTGGTCTGTCCGACTCCCGACGCCGACGTGACGTTAAAATATAAGAATAGATGGGAAAGAGACTTAGGGGACACACTAGAGGACGAAGACTGGGACTATATTGTCTTGGCGGCAGCTAAGAGCTCAATCTGCACGACGTTGAAGGAGAACGCGTATAAGGTCCTGATGCGGTGGTATTTGACCCCACTACGATTATCAAAGTTTGTCAGGGGCTACCCTCCATTGTGCCCTAAACAATGTGGGGAGCAGGCAGACTTGCTGCACATGCTGTGGGGTTGCACCAAGATACTCCCAATCTGGGAAGATATCAGAAATTGGCTCCAGAGAATTCTCGACCGCACGATCCCTTTGGACCCCTGGTTGTTTCTGCTGGCCAGACGCACCCCGGGGTTAAACAGATCGGAGCACAAATTAATTGCACATTTTGCAACTGCCCTGAGGTGCGAAATCGCAGCATTGTGGAAGCAGCCCGATCTACCAAATATCCCAAAAATCAGAAATCGAATTTGGCACGTTTGCCGGATGGAACAGTTAACGAGTCTGGTTAACGACACCGGCACAAACTTCCTAAAAGTCTGGGCTCCATGGTTAGCCCTGAACGATCTCCCAGGGATCAATGCCTCCAACATACTGCTTTAATAGCTATGGGCGCGTTCTCCTTGGACGAGTGTAGCTGACGGGGAGACATAGAATACAGTCAACAAAGAGGAACAGCTAAATTTGGCAGCAAAGGGAGTGAACAGGGTCTAGTGTACATACTCGCAGACGTCCGCAAACAATAAGATAACAGCTAACCCGAGATCTGACGAACCTGAAGCCTCCGAAACCCAAATGATCCGGAGCCTTTCTGCGGCTGTGATAGCCAGGACGAGCCCAGCTGACCCGGAGCCTGTCTGGGGCAGCCCCACCCCTTCCCTCCACCCCCCCTCCCCACCTTTTTCCCGGTGTAGTCTGGCCGTAAGTCTGGTGGGTCTGTGCGTATCCCCGGTATGTCTTTTGTGACCCCAAATACAAAATGAGCTGTTCGGGGTACCGTTATGTGAGACAATGGGTTGGTAGCGTATGTGATGATTGTACCCTGCACTCAATAAAAAAAAATTTTTTGGTTGAAAAAAAGCCAAGGCCTAATTCCGTATCCTGAGTCACCTATAATGAAGCATGCACAGAATAACATTATATAATGTGAAAACATTAACTACGACATTTTCAACATACACATTACTGGTTTGTTAACACTTGATAATATTTACTCACCCACCAGCCAACCAGATCCAAAATAGCCTTGTTCGAAAGCATGGAACACTGATGAGTTTCTCAGGATAGAGGAATCATGGCTGGAACCAGGGAATCGGGTTACCACATGCATAATCTTCATTGTGGCATCGCATACCACCTGTACATTCAGGGAATGGTAGTGCTTACGATTGCGGTAAGCATGCTCACTCTGACTAGGCGAGATCAAGGCAACATGTGTGCAATCTATTGCACCCATCACACATGGTATCCCGGCTATGGTGTAAAAGCCATTCCTGACTTCCAGCCCCTCTGTGTGCTCTGTAGGAAAATGAATATAATTCCTTGCGCGTCTATTCAGTGCACATAGAAACTGGGTAAAGGCCCGCAAGAATGTAGATAGCGAGACCCCGCCCACTATGCCCACAGTTGTGTGGAATGACGCGGAAGCAAGATAATGTAATGAGCACAGCATTTTAACAAGGCCAGGGACTGCACGACCTCTGCCTGTTTTAAAATCTAAATCTACCCGTATCTCTTCATAAAGTGATAGGATTGCTGCTGAACTCAAATGATACCGACTTATGATCTCCTCCTCACTCATCCCATCTAACATGGTTCTCTCCCTGTACAAACATGGACGAGGCACAACTTCTCTCCTCTCCCTTCTCCTCTCATCTCCTTGCCCTCTCCCTCTCCCTCTCCACTCTGCGTTCCTGTCCCTGTCCCTTCCTTGCCCTGTGACATCCTGTACCTCAGCTATCCTCTCCCCCAATAGAATCCTCCTCCGTCTCATGAACAATCGTATCATCTTCAGGTCTGTAGCTGTCAATGAGCAGGTAATTGCCCTCCTTTAAATACCTATGTGATGATGTCACGTGACTTGATGAAGTGCAAGGTGTTAACTAAACATATCCAAGTTGTGAACTCCAAACGGGTATACAGTACGAATTATACGGATTAATTATGTGTGTTCATCAGGCATCATGATTTTTGACTATGATGTAACGTTAAGCTTTGTACTAATGGAGTACGTATTAATGGAATGTGTAATGCATGTACCACTTATGAACGCAACACTCAGTCATCTCATTATGATATAATCATGACATTGACCTTGATAAACTATGTTGCAACATGTCTAATTTAGCAGGTTATTGTCACATGTTCACATGAACTAATTATTATGTGCATATGCATAATTTAATGCCATCAGGATACTTGCTATTGATTATGTTTCAATCGTCTAAAAATGAGGTACTATTATAGATCTGTGTATAACTTTGCATGAACTGATTATAATGTATCGTGTACAATGTAAACATGCAATGTTATTGAGTGTCCAATTGCGGACGTCATAAAAAGAGGGAGGTCACAAACAACATGTAAACATAACAAAGAACAGCTAAATTTTCATTTGATCATGCGTTACACATTAAAAGCATTCTATAATGTATACCACCATTACTATACGCTGGATCTGTTAGATGTGTCAAATCTGTTACATCATATAATAAATTGAAGCACACTTAAGTAACATGTTTCATATGATGTGACCTCTTCTTTTAAGAGTTTACTATAGGAGTTTCCCTTGACACATCATAACATTAAGACTAATGTGACACGCAAAACATCATAACATAGACAAGTACAATGTTCTGCCAATAATAAACGTAAGCGGTGACACGATGAAGTGAATAACATTGACACTGTAATGCCAAGCACATTTTTATTTGGAGCAATAGCACGTAAACACTCCTATAAAGTTATAAGTCCCCACTCCATTGACTCCATTGCTGTAGAGATGAGAAAAAATAGCTAAGTGCCGTCCCGGCTACCTTGCCGATCCTTCTCCCATCCAACTTGCCAACTTTAGTTGGCGGGACAAATTGCCATAGAAATCTCAATTTTAGAGTGCCGATCAGCTGATCGGGGCTACTAGAATACAGCCGATTTCAAAATGTGGCGAAAAGTGCCGATAAGTGACTTATCGCCACCCGGCTGCCGATAAATTTTTATCGGGAAGAAAAAATGCCGATTTTGGCCACTTATCGGTGCTTACTGAATCGCAAATGCAATTTTGGCGGGAAAATGGCGATAAAAGCCTTATCGGCGCTTACTGCATGAGGCCCAATGTCCTTTGGACAAACGAGACCAAAGTTTAGATGTTTGGCCATAATGCACAGTGCCACGTTTGGCGAAAACCAAACACAGCATATCAGCACCATCACCTCATACCAATTGTCAAGCACGGTGATGGAGGGTGATGATTTGGGCTTCTTTTGCAGCCACAGGACCTGGGAACCTTGCAGTCATTGAGTCGACCATGAACTCCTCTGTATACCAAAGTATTCTAGAGTCAAATGTGAGGCCATCTGTCCGACAGCTAAAGCTTGGCTGAAATAGGGTCATGCAACAGGACAATGATCCCAAGCACACCAGCAAATCTACAACAGAATTGCTGAAAAAGAAAAGAATCATGGTGTTGCAATGGCCCAGTCAAAGTCCAGACCTCAACCCAATTAAAATGCTGTGGCTGGACCTTAAGAGAGCTGTGCATAAACAAATGCCCACAAACCTCAATGAACTGAAGCAACGTTTTAAAGAAGAGTGGGCCAAAATTCCTCCACAACGATGTGAGAGACTGATAAAGTTATACAGAAAACGATGACTTCAAGTTATTGCTGCTAAAGGTGGTTCTACAAGCTATTGAATCATAAGGTATACTTAGTTTTTCACACATGGCTTCTCTATTTTGGCTTTTTTTTGTTAAATAAATCATGACACGGAGTAATATGTCATGTGTTGTTGTTCATTTGAGGTTGTAGTTACCTAATTTTAAGACCTGCTAAGGATCAGATGATTGTAATTATGTCGTGATATGTAAAACCATAGAGTTCAAAGAGGGTGTACTTTCTTTTTCACACCACTGTGTGTGTGTGTGTGTGTGTGTGTATGTATATATATATATATATATATATATATATATATATATATATATATATATATAAAACGCCTTTAGGTGTTACTATTTGTTACGATTACCACGTTACAGGCTGGGATGTCATATGCCAGCGTTGGTCTCCTGCACCCATGAGGAGGTTGTTTGGAGCTCTGCAGCTTCCTTATCTAGGCTTTGAACGGTGGTTCCTTCAGTATTTTGTTTGGCGAGGGTCCGATTTCCATCTTCCAGAGGGACTTCCTTTAGTGAGCAGTTCAGCCAGTGGGCCTGGACAGTGTGCAGCCTATTTTTACTTGTGATGTAAGTTTTATTATGTTTATACTTTATAAAAAGTGTTTTTGTATTGCATTTATAGTCTTTTCCTTGCGCTCTCTTTTTGTTTGTTTGCTATCTTAAAACACACCTTATCAAAGCATATGAGTAGCTCTGTGTCTGCTACTTTACACCTCATACATTGACCGTGACCCCTTGCAGATGCACTTACCAGAACACCTTCTTACGGTCTCTGTTTGTTCTACCTACTTACCAATTCGATAGCAAGCTATTCGGGGCAGAAATTCCTTTTCCTAAATGTTACTGTACTTTTATGTCTGAAGCACTTATTCCCATTATGTGTGTAACAGGGTCTTGGAGAGAAACTGCCTCTAAATCCAGCAGTGTTCTGGTTAATTGCACACAGGCAATCAATCAGACTCCACCTGGCTGATGAGAAGTTTACAAAAAGCCTAGTCTGATTAACAGGAAGGAGATTCCTTAGCTCACAACGGAGCTGACATAAGGAAATGGAGGGCTGTGTTCTGGGAGCAAGACAAAAGGGAACCAGACCTTTATGCCCTGACCCTCAAGCAAACAACTACCTGGACACCACTGACTTGAAGGGCCACCTGCGTTAAGGTACCGCTGAGACTTTGGAGTGATAAGTGGGTAAGGGGCTCCCCCCTCCCCCCAGCCTTGCATAGAGGACTGGGGAAGTAAGTTAGCCCTTATCCAGGAATAGATGTTTATTGTTTTATGTATATCTTTGTTTGCAGTATTGTTTAAAGGAACGGGCAATAAAGCCTTATATTAATTTCACCTTAAAAACTGTCTCCATTGCATACCTCTGCACACATCTCTTACAATGTGTTATTTGTATTATTTGTTATTTGTATGATTGTCAGGTGTATTACTGCAGTGAGTAGTTATGTACATTAACGGTGCTATATAAATAAAGATATCCATACATACAACTTAAATACCTCTGCTATTGCTCTCTACAAATGTTAATATAGATAGCAGCCTGTAAAAATTGCAAAAACAAGAACCTACAGGTACTAAATGGCAACTGAGAGTTATTCAACCATTTACCTCAATTCCTCACAAAGACCTACTGGACTGATAGTGGGCCATACACCTCTGCATTTTCAGTTTCTTACTGAGATGAGAGATGAGTTCAGAGGTTTAACCATGGATAATAGGGGCCTATTTATGTATGTTTGATAACCAACTCATCGAGGATTTTGAGCAGTTATCGCAAAATTTTGCTAGCAGCTATTCAGAATGACTCGATGAGTTGGCCAAATTGTACGGGGGATTCCATTTTTTCAAGATTTCTCGATCCTGTTCAAACACAAAGAGCGGAAGCTGCAAAAATCAAAATAGCGCCATTTTTTATACAATCACGCTATTCAAGTAGCCTCGAGAAACTCATCGAGGCTCTAGAATAGTGAGTTTATCATAGATTTTATCTCGCCAGCCCTAGGGTGGCGAAATGGGATCTTAGAGCAGGACTTAGAAAAAAAATGCATTTTTCCTGCATCGGATTGAAGCAAGGAGTCTCCGGAGCTGATACACATTAATACTAGCTCCGGAGACCCAAGGCTTCCATCCTATGCAATAAAAATACATTTACAGGCAGCTCCATTATATTAGCATCTAACCGCTAAGGCAATCAAGGGGTTAACTACCAGTGCCTGGTTTATTGTGGGTATTGGAGGTGGGTGAAGGTGGTATTTGGCCCATGGTGACTTAAAACCACATGGCTTCCATCACATGGCACTACAACCAATCGGATTGTCTACAATCCGATTGGTTGAAGTACCATGTGACATGTCCCATTTTTTAAAAAGGATATGGCATCATTTTTAAGGGATGATATCACATCCTTTTTTTTAAATAGCTGCCATCACATTGTACTGGAACCAATCGGATTGTGAGATATACCACGTGGTACACCCCCAATCCTTTTTTTAAAAGGTTGTGACATCATCCCTTTAAGATGATGTCACATCCTTTTAAAAAACTTGAATGTGTCACATATTACTGGAACCAATTGGTTCCAGTACCATGTGATGGTAGCCATTTTGTTTTAAGGATGTGACGTACCTCCCTTGAAGGTGACGTCACATCCTTAAAAAAAAGAACCATCTGACACTCAAATGTGATGTCACAGGCCTTATAAAAGGCCTGTCCTATCTCATTTGAGCTTAAGAAGATGACGGGACAACATCCGCCTATGGAATGAATTCCAATTAAAGAAGAGAATACGGAAGATTGAAGAAAGGAGAAATTAAGGAGTTACCTTAAGTTGTGTTACATTGCGTCATGGATCGAGAGCTTCCTGATGCATCCGGAATCGGAGGGTGAAGATATCTAAAGGTAAGAAAAACATTGAATGTATGTTATTTTTGTTTTAGGTTGCCCATTGACTGCTAATTTGTTTATCTATGCCCCTTTAGGGCTATAGATAAAATGCATTGCTTGTCACTTTATTTTTTGGCAAATGGTTGTTTTTATTTCATTGATATTTATTTATATTGATTGTTTTGTTTAATTCTTGTGTTTTTTTTGTTGATTGTTTTTAAATTCTTGTTTATTTTTGATGTTTGTTTTTTTCATTCATGTGGTTTTTTGGTGTTTGTTTTTTTGTGTTTTTTTGGTGTTTGTTTTTTTTGTTTCTTGTGTTTTATTGGTGTTTGCTTTTTTGTGGTGATTGATTTGTTTAATTCTGTATTTTTGTTGTTGATTTTTTTTGTATTTGTTTGTTTTAGTTGTTTTTTTTATGTTGTCCATTGACTGCCATAGTGGTTAAATCATGCCCATATAATATGGGCATGGTGTACTGTTAGGGACAGTAGGTAAAGGCCAGAAACTGCACTTGGTTAAGCATCCATTTTGTCTGTTCATAACCAGTTAAGATTCTGTAGTCAGCCTTTTGTTGAAATATAATTTCTAATGCACTGAGTTTCTGCCAAATTACATTTCCTTTCTCCCTGCTCAGGATATTTCTAAGATACTTTTTGTATTGTCAGTTTCCTGCTCTTTTAGTCAATATACAATAGACTTGTTCTCTGAAAGAGACAAAATCGTATAACTTAGTTGCTAGAGATTCAAGGTCTCTTTTGATAACAGACAATGAATAATCTATGTACTATATTCAGACAGTGTCTGTATTGGGAGAAACACATCCCAAAATCATGCCACTAATATGTCCTGCCCCTAAATCATGCCTCTAATCAAAGCTACGCCCAAGCCACATCCAGGTTACACCTATGTTACGCCTCTAATCAAACCCCTCTGTTTTCCTGTATACATTTCATAACCCTACGCTTAATAAATAAGACAAAGGAATTTGAAATCTGGCTTCTGTTACGTTTCTTTCCTTTGTTTTCTGGGCCTGTAAGTTCATCAAAATCGGAGATAACAAGTGTTGGTGCGTGAAAAGCTTCCCGGGGGAGTCGGCTGCACGCTGCAGATGTGTGTATCCAGTTACAAGGCCTTCAGCTCTTTTGGCAGAGGAAAGGTTCCTTTCAGTTCTGATGCCTAGCCATGGAAAAGGTTTCCTTCATGTACCACTATGTCAATCAATGGGTAGAGTGTGGGGGTAGTTGCCCCGATGAGAGTGGTCAGGCCTCCTGGTTGGGTAGTGGGGGAGGGAGTTAATCCATTAAGTACTATAATGGTTACTAACCGCTAAGGTTATTAAAGGGTTAGTGGCCATTAGTTGTATTGTATGTCTTTATTTATATAGCGCCATAAATATACATACTGTAGCGCTTCACAGTAGTAATACATGTTGTAATCACATAAATAACAAATAATATAAATAACAGGTCATGGGAATAAGTGCTTCAGACATAAGAGTAACATTAAGGAAGAGGAGTCCCTGCTCCAAGGAGTTTACAGTCTAATTGGTAGGTAGGGGAACGTGTAGAGACAGTAGGAGGGAATTGTAGTAAGTGCGTCTGCAGGGGGCTACGCTTTATGTATCATGTGTCCAGGATTATCCACAGTGCTATTCATATGCCTCTTTAAGTAAATGTGTCCTAAAGTGGGTCTTAAAGGTGGAAAGAGAGGGTGCTAGTCAGGTATTGAGGGGAAGGGCATTCCAGGGGTGCGGAGCAGTCAGTGAGAAAGGTCTAAGGCGGGAGAGGGCTTTAGATACAAAGGGGGTAGAAAGAAGACATCCTTGAGAGGAACGCAAGAGTCGGGATGGTGCATAGCGATAAATTAGGGCTGAGATGTAAGGAGGTGCAGAGGAGTGTAAAGCTTTAAAAGTGAGGAGGAGAATTGAGTGTGAGATGCAGGATTTTCATCGGAAGCCAGGAGAGGGATTTCAGGAGGGGAGACGCGGAGACAGATTTAGGAAAGAGTAGAGTGATTCTGGCAGCAGCGTTAAGGATAGATTGTAGGGGAGACAGGTGAGAGGCTGGGAGGCCGGACAGCAGGAGGTTGCAGTAATCGAGACGGGAGAGAATGAGGGCCGGAGTCAGAGTTTTAGCAGACGAATAACAGAGGAAAGGGCGTATCTTTGTGATATTGCGGAGGAAAAAGCGACAAGTTTTAGAAACGTTTTGAATGTGAGAGGAAAATGTGAGAGAGGAATCGAGTGTGACCCCTAGGCAGCGTGCTTGGGCTACTGGGTGAATGATCATACAGTATTTCCAACAATAATGTGGAAGGAGGTAGTAGGGCCAGGTTTGGGAGGAAGTATAAGGATCTCTGCTTTTGCCATGTTAAGTTTCAGTCGGCGGATGGCCATCCAGGATGATATTCCAGAGAGATTCAGAAACTTTGGTCTGTATAGCAGGTGTAAGGTCAGGGGTTGAAAGGTACATTTGTGTGTCGTCAGCATAGAGGTGATATTTAAACCCAAAAGATGTGGGGGGGTTTATTGTATTGTTACTGCCCACGAAGGACATGGATGCAGAGGACAGTGATGAGGATCCTGGCACGGGTAAGTAGAAGTTTTATTTACTTTATGCTGGCTGGTTAATATTTTATTTTGAATGGGCAAATGAGCTGTTATCCAAATCTGGATAATAGTAATTTTGCCCATTACTCTACTGTAATGTAATGGTTGTTGAGGGTAGAGGGGGTGCCCATTAATTCCCATTGGAGTTATCTTTTCTTCCCTTGAAGGCATACAGTAGGTAACCACACTGGCAATAAATGGGTGTATTGGTTAGTACTATGTTTTAATGTATGTTCTTTCTCCCTCCAGCAAAAAAAGGTACATGAGAATTTTACCAGCAGTGTTAGGACCTGCAAATTGGTCATGTCTTGATGTTGGCTGCAGGCTTATAACGCTTTGACCAAAGGGTTTAACTAAATTACCCTTACGCATGAGCAGATTAGCACTGAAGTATTGTTCTATATGTTGTGTCACTTTGATATTGAGCCGGGCATTTCTGTTTTTGTTTGTACATTGGGCCATGCTTAGTAGCACTGCTTTTTGACACAAATATATATGCTGTATATATGATGTGAGGATGGGTTTTGGGGTTCTTGTGCTTGCTGGATTATTGCAACTGCTTTTGTTTGGAGGTGTGGCACCTCCTCCCAGGGTCTAAGCTCACCCCACCCCACTTTCCAATTAACAGTTTTTTTATCATGTTCCTGTGTATGACAGACCCAGTATGGTCTTTCGACTTCCAGAAAAAAAAGAGATACATGAGAATTTTACCAAGTAGTGTTAGGACCTGCAAATTGGTCATGCCTTGATGTTGACTGCAGGCTTATAACGCTTTGGCCGAAATATTTAACTACAGATGTAGCGGCAGTTATCCATCCATTTCTCTGAGCCATTTTCGTAAAGTCAGCTGCATTCCAAACGTGATTCACTCGTTATTCTTCCGTGAACACTGCCGTGAACGCCGCAAATCCCACTTGTGTTTACCGTTGTTGATTTCTTTGAATTACCTGGATTCTGATTTGTTTGAGTGCTGTTCTTTGCGTATCTGCCAGGTGGCAAAAATGAATTCCCTTTGCACTATCCAGTGGATAGTACAGTTATGTACTGTAGTCAATTTGCAGGTATTTAAAAAACAGATAAAAACAGAATCTACCACAGTAATCCATTGTAAATTGACCTTGGTCACTGAAGATGCTGAAGATGTTATCAAATGTAGGCGTTTTCATATATGAAGTATCAAAACACAATGTTGGGTACATTATTCTCAATTGCTATGCCCGTAGAATTGCTGAAAAGACATACACTCAACATCATGTCAAGTCCTTATACAAAACAGAATTGTAGGCATGCATTTTTAATATTTTCTGCAATTAATGCAGGAACAGATAAGAAGGCAACTTTAGCAGAGATATATCATCATATCATTGAGAACTACGATTTTTTCAAATTTTCACCTAACCATCGTGGGTGGAAGCAATCGATAAGGCAAACTTTAACTAATGAGATTGCTTTTTCGCACAGCCCTTCCTCAGGGACATAGCAGGGCTTATTGGTCTGTGCTCCCAGCTTTTATCGGTATGTTTGCTCATGGCAACTTCAAAAGGAGAAAAGTTGGGTTTAATCCATTTAAGATTTGTATTTACTGACTCTGCAATGTACCAACACCGGCTTGCCAATACTATTGCAATAACGGGCCGATCGTCACTGAAAACCTGGTGAACCGCAATCCTTGCTACCTGGCCCCGCCTGATTACAAGCCTGATTACAAGCCTGATAACAAGCATGATTAAAAGTCTGATTAAAAGTCTGATTACCAGCTTCAGCAGGCACCTGTCAGCTATAATGCAGACTACATGAGTGACCCCAGCTTGTACACACAATACACCTCTAACATTGGCTCATCTCCACCCGATTGGCAACGTTTATAATGAAGGTACAGTAAATATAATGTACTATACAGTATTACACTATACAGTATTAACTTTAATTCCCAATGACACTACAGTAGTGTATGCCTGCCATATCAATGCTTGTACACATGCACACTAGAATGCGACTTAACGCATGCACACTACCAAAAATAATAGCAAACATTTTTTTTCCAGAAAAGAAACTTTGAAATCGAGCGTCAAAGATAAGGATGAAGTTCAATGGAACTCTAATATCGCTTTTTTTAAATGTTGCCTTTTTAACTTTTATACAGTCAGTATAAACACTTCACGCTTTGTGCTTTTAAAACTTTGCCACGCTATTATTTTTTACAGCACACAAAGCACTGTATAGTACTGTAGTATGTCATTGATTCAATTACCCTCTAAATGTCATAACCTGTACTAAAACTTCACAACGACATCTTTCTTGCTTTTAATGCACTTCTTGGTTAATGGAAAACACAATGTGATGCATTTTCTAGAACACAACGACAACAGTTTCATGATTTGGCTGGTGGTAGTGAAACTTCCATTCCCATGATCCACGCGCATGCGCATTATGAATCGAACTCTGAAACTTGGAAATCTACCGGAAACAAAAAACAAATTTAAAGGGACATTCTTTTTTTTTCTTGAGAAGGAGAGCATAATTGTGAGCTTTATAAAAAAAAACCTTATACAGTATGATGCAATGTTTTCATATTCAATCAATTTTTACATTGTTAAAATCACAACTGTTTTATTTTATCCATGATGTTGCATTTTGCAGTATAATTAGACTTTGCATTTGTAATTCATTCGGGTAAGAAACCCCAAAAATAAATATTATTGACTTTTATTCTATATTTATTATTTATTATTCAATTCATTCAACTTTAGGTAGGCTTGGTCTGCTTTTCATACTATTTATGGAAATATCACACACACACAAAACATGGTCTCAAGGGAGTGATACTGTAACTTTTATTAAATTTCAAGAGTTCCAAGGATTTCATTCTACTGTAATCCTTCACGCTCATCACAGCTAATTAGACAAAGATTTAATAATTTAGTTGCACCTTCCCTCCCCCCCACCCTCCCAAAGCCAAGCAAAAGACATTCAACTTGTTCTCCACACCTACCCCGGCCATGGGACCTTCGTTTAAAAAGAAAGACACATTATCTTTGAGCCTTTCTTGGCTGAGAAATTTCTTTGCCTGTTTTCACACGCATGCGCGTAGGTGATAAGTACTGCATTGTGATTTCTCAAGAATGACTTCACTGCCAATGTGAATTTCAAGTCAGAAAAAAGGCATATCTGGTTTGGAAGGAGTGATTTTAAGAAAACATTATAATGCATTTTTTTTTAATTCTCAATTTTTCATTCATAAAATCACTACCTTTTTATTTCTTTATGAGGTAGTGTAATTTTTTTTTTTTGGGGGGGGGATTCTATTCAATACTGTACCTTCAAATTTTGGTTGGCTTGGCCTGCTTTTCATACTGTTTGTGGAGATATCACAGACACACAGACACACTGACACACAGACACAGACACACAGACACACAGACACTCTCAAAGGAGTGAACCCTGTAACTGTTATTCCATTTTTAACAGTTCAAATGATTTCATTCTACTGTAATCCCACACACTCATTCGAGCATTAGACCAAGAAGAAACAATGTAGTTGCACCTTCCCTCACCACCCACCCTCCCAAAGCCAAGCAAAAGGCTTTTGAATTGTTCCCACCTCCCCCGGGCCATGGGACCTTCGTTAAAAAAAGAAAGACACATTATCTTTGAGCCTTTGATTCTTGGCTGATAAATTTCTTTGCCCGGTTTCAAATGCATGTGCATGGGTGATAAGTACTGTATTGGGATTTCTCGAGAATGACATCACTGCCAATATGAATTTCAAGTCAGAAAAAAAGGAATATCTGGGTTTTTTTCTATTTTTTCTTGCCAAGAGCTTAATAAATGAGTTCATTTTTTTAAACATTATGTGATGCATTTTTAAATATGTTATCAATTTTTACATTCATAAAATCACTTTCTTTTTATTTCTCTAAGAGGTGGCATAACCTAATTTTTTTTAAGGGGGGGGAATACAATTCAAAACATTCAACTTTGGGTAGGCTGGCCTTCTTTTCATACTAAACCCCAAAAAAGCTCCAGCACACACTGATTGATAGAGAAAACGAAAGGAGTCTCGGAATAAGCCAAAATTTAATAGCGATAATAATAGAACAATAGGTATCACAAATGGAAATGCTTAACGACTGTAAATGCAGAATATATGGTTCTTAAAAAGCACAAGAGTAGGGGGGAAAAACACAGGGAAGGGGAGTGGGGGAAAAAAGGGGAAACTGCTAACAAATAAACATATAAAGACAATGGGGGAGGGTAAGAGGGGCAACGTTTCAGGGTAACGACCCTTTCCTCAAGCCCGTTCCCTTGGGTCCAACAGAACCACAAGGTACTTCCCTTAACCCTTAACCCCCTACAAGACACAAAATAGCCAACTCAGAATAAGCTTAGAATCAAGTCCTGATCAATCATCTGCAGTTTATGCAAGATTATATGTCAAACTCAAACCGTCCCTTTTCTATGTGATTATCAAGCTTTTGCATTGGAAGAGAGGAAGAGAGGACAGCAGCCAGATAATCACATAGAAAAAGGACGGTTTGAGTTTGACATAAACTCTTGCATAAACTGCAGATGATTGATCAGGACTTGATTCTAAGCTTATTCTGAGTTGGCTACACACACACACACACACACACACACACACACACACACACAAACATACACATGTGTTCTCAAAGGAGTGACAACATTTATTCAAATTTAAAAACGTTCCAAGTATTCCATTTTACTGTAATCCTACACACTCATCACAGCATTAGACAAAGACGGACAAATTTAGTTGCACATTCCCCCCCCCCTCCCATCCCACCCACATTCACACACAAAGACACATAATGCTTCATGCTTTGCTATTGTGGTTTTTAATTCCATGGGGTTTAGCTGAGTCACCTCACCCGGTGTAAACAACTGTGGATTTATTTTGTCATTGAGAAAGGGGGGGAATAGGACAAACTATTGACTGTTCTTATGCACATAGTACAATAAGCTTGGACATCCCCCTCCCTTCTAGTACTGCAGGATCTCCTGAGAAAGAAAGAAAAAATTGTTGCAGGATTAGGGAATTGAAGGCCTTGACTGTTTAACACTACCAACAGCCACAGAAAACAAATAAACTATAACTTACCATACCTGTAAACAATAATGAATTTTTAGAAATAATAGGTAATACACACATGTCTAATACAAATACTGTACATACTGTATACTGTATAATATATACAAAGTGGGGAGAAAGCACAGACTTAAAATGGTTAACGTTCAATTACCTTTAATATACAGTAAGGCTAATATTAAAACAGGTTATTGTCAGTACCATACTTACTTGTACTATACTTC
Organism: Ascaphus truei; assembly: GCF_040206685.1. Taxonomy (NCBI): domain Eukaryota; kingdom Metazoa; phylum Chordata; class Amphibia; order Anura; family Ascaphidae; genus Ascaphus; species Ascaphus truei. The sequence goes on from NC_134485.1 coordinate 385,435,073, forward strand.
CTATACCTGTACTTACCTTACTACAGTACAGTACAATACCTTACTATATGGCAGTGGAATTCCCATTATGCTCTAAAAGAATGGGCAAACGCTGCTAATAAGTCAATATAGCTGTTGTATTTTTGCACAGTGAGTATGTCATACCAGAAATTCTTTATTCCTTTTATTAATTCCTCCTTCTTGGATGGTTTCACCACCTTTCTTAAATGATCCTTCATTGCATGCCACACCAGTTCTATAAAGTTCAAATCTGGTGATTTGGAATGGGAGGGGGAAAATGGCAAATTAGTTGAACAGATAAAAACAGTTTAAAACAATGAGAAAAAGTTAATGGAGAACTTACTTCGGCGGTGTCTTAATCTAGTTGATACCACTCACAAGAATATAGGTTTGGAGGCGATATGTTTAGGGTCATTGTCCTGGAAGAGATGGTGGCCACCAGATGGGAATTCATGCCTAATATATATCGAACAAAACGGGTGCCAATTAGCTCTTGGAAAAATACTTTATCCATGATTTCTGGAACATGAGAAGAAAAAAATTATGATAAAACTAAACATTAGGGTACAAAATACACTACAGTTGAACAGTGCATAAGGCTACAGCATGTGACATTGTGCATTATTTACCCTCAAAGATGATTATGCATCCTGGTCCACGTCTAGAGATCACACCCCACACATGCATCTTCAGTGGGTGCTTGGGCCACGGCTTCAGAGATAGGCGTCCTTTTTGGCGGAATGCAAAAGTGGAAAATCTCTCAAGAGCTACCGTTGTCTCATCAGAAAAGATGACATCCTGAAAAGCCTCGCCACTTTCGATCCATGCCCGTGCTTGGTCCACTCTTTTTATCATGTTGGCCTCCCTTATCATATGTACTGTATAGTCAAAGCACACTTTTACATAAAGGACAGTAAAGTACTGTTCAACACTTTACCTGTACTGTCCTAACTACGGCAACCATGTTCTGTCACTCTGCTTACTAATGCAATATACTGTACTTTATTGCAGTAAGACACTTACTTTACATGTCCATATTTCCATCACAATTGGCGTCTCATCGCCCTGATCCTGGTCTCAGATGCACAGCGCTCATCATTAGCCATGATGATTTCGTCCACCAGACAATTTGCCATCCTACAGTTTAAAGGAAAAGAGAACACTTTGTTATGCTCCAAAATAAGTCAAAACAAATACATGACATACAGTACTGTATACAGTATTCTAAAATAATTGCAAAGAAAAAAGTAAACCAAAAAATGCATTTTGATATGCAACTCTCTTTTAGAGTTATAAAAGCAGCAAGAGAAAATAAAAACATTTAATATTTTCTGCTAAAAGTAGTACAGTAAGTTTTTGGCTCTAAAATAATTGCAAAGAAACAAGTAAACAAAAAAATGCATTTTGATATGCAAGAAGCTAATGCAAGTAATACAGTAATTACATAATGAATACAAAAATACTTACTCTGTTGTGACTGGGGGACTCCGCTTTACACTTTTTCTCTGACCATGGAATGGTTGCTAACAGTGCTTTGTGCTAAGTCAAGGCCCAAAGTAAGTAACCAGCGTTTGGTCTGTAAAATTCTGTGTCCTCTCTTTTACATATCCTGTATTCTCATGCTGAGATCCTTTGAAATAACTTTCCTCTGCATCGCTGCTTTAGAAAATAAATCAAGCTCAGAGGAATGTATATTCAATGTGTATTCGATGTATATTCAATGTGCATTGAATCAACAGAAGTGATGGTGTATTTATAATGTTATGGACCTCGCTCAACAGGTTAAATACTGTATACACCCACTTTTAACACCTGCAGCTCATGTCCATACCGCCACACAATTCAAAGAGGGACAGCGCATAAAAGGTGACACAAATTGCATAGCTTCCCACAAGCTGATCTCTATCTGAACGAGCTCTTGTCAAGATTCTGTATTGTGCATTCTTCCGTCTGCTGCTATGTATCAACCCCGATTCTACAGACGCAGGAACTTGCTTTCTTCTTCTTTGCCGACCATGAGAAAGTAAAAGTCGAAATCTGTTTCCAAGCCAAAGCCAAAGGAGCCTATAAAAGGTTCCGTAGGCTCCCAAGAAGAAGAAAATGGCCAAAATCAACAAAGATCAACTTTTTGGGACGGGCCCCAGAAGTGCCCCTGCACCCACCAAAGCCGAATCGGATGTCCCTGACTTTTCACTGCCATCACCCACTGCTACAGATTCCCAATCATCCACCCGCTCTGACCCTTTGTCCACCGATGTTGGTCCGGAACCCCCAGCTCAATACCTCCAGCACCCAGCCATGCCGATGTTCGTCCCGAAGTCCCCAGCTCAACTCCACCAGCACCCAGCCATGGCTACGTTCATCCCAAAGTCCCCAGCTCAACTCCTCCAGCACCCAGCTACACCGATGTTCGTCCTGAACTCCCAAGCTCACCTCCTCCAGCACCCAGCCATGAAGATGTTCATCCGGATGAAACCAGCACTCCTTGCACCAGATCCAGCTCGGTCGTCTACATGCTTGATGTTTTTAGTGATATCGAAATCACTGACAACTCAACAGAGCAATACAGGGACAGAATGGAGGCCAAGATGGATTGTCTTTTGGAGTGCATGGAGAATATGGATAGGTGCAGGGTGTTCGTCTGGATAAGATTGAGAGGAACATCGCGGGGCTCTATTCTTTGCTTGGTTTCCTGCCCCTTCGGTCCAGCTCATGAGCAGGAGGGTGACCTGGACGAGCCTTATTCTCCCATGCTCCCAGGGAGGAACCACATACCTCACCCCGAGGCACCCTCTCAATCCCTGGATTTGATCTTTACACTTCCAACACCAAGCACACCACGGGAACCCCCACACTAACCCCCTCCATCTCCAGGATACCCATATACCCTTATGTTAAATGAGATGACAAACCCGGTAAGGCCACGACAGGAGGAAAGCTTCCTTCCAGACCATCAACCCCCACCCGCTGCCAGAAGCACACCCGCTCCAGTACCCAGCATTGTACTGGTCCCAGACATCATGCTGAGAGAGCTGCCCCAGAGCGTCCGGAGAAGTACAAGATCAGATGTGGTGGTCTACCACAGAAATATGCCCAGTTCACCTTTAAACACCACATCAGTTGAGATGTACTGCGAGTGGACCCAAAATGTAAATTGTGAAGGCAATAAATACAAGATGGGTCTTCCTGCAAATTTAAGGAGAACAATTATGGGAGAAATAAAGTGCTATTTTAATGTTAACAGTCTTCTTGTGAGAACTGTGAGAGACAGCATCAATGGCCTTTTGAGGCATACAAGGGCTCTTCCCTGGAAGTCCATCGACTTGTTTGATGACTACTAGTTATAAAAAAAAATTAAAATATAGATGCGCTGCCAATGTTGTTAATCTAAAAAAAAAGACAGTTGATTCTTTTAAATTGTTTAATGCTTATTTTCTATTTTGCATGTCTAGAGCTGGGCAAAGGCAGCGTAAAGAAATCCCCCCCTCCGCCTTGGTGCAGAAAATGCTCCCAGCAATACTGCCAGGTAAGACACAGTGCTCCAATTCTTGCATGCCAAGCCTCTTCCCCACAAAACCCCCAAAACCTAATGTACAGTAAACCTCTAGTCCTAATGTAAAGTGCTGTACCCAAGCCATGCATGCTTTGTCTCCTCCAACCCCACTAAAAGCAGAAGATACAGTACTGTATAATAATGGACTGTACTGACATCATGGTATAATATTTTTTTCCTATTTCTGTTTTGCATGTGCATGTCTGAAGCTGGGCAAAGACAACGTGCACACCTGCAATCAACCAGCACACTGCTGGATTAGAGGCAAGATTCTTAACAGGGATAAGTCCCTGTTACAATTACCCATGGAGACTGTGATGGCAGATGCTGTACAATAGAATTGTTCAAAAAAAGGTTGGACATATTTTTAGAAAAGAAAGGTATACAGGGATATACCAAATAAGTAAACATGGTAAGAATGTTGATCCAGGGAATAATCCAATTGCCAATTCTTGGAGTCAGGAAGAAATGTATTTTCCCCCTTCTGAGGTAACATTGGATGATATGATGATTACAAGGGTAAACTGTCTAGCAGACCCAAACAGTGCATCCAAACCCACAGCACAGGCATATGTCCATAAGTATTATACAGCAGTGAACAAAACTATATAAAGCAGCAGTTCCTCTTGCCTAACTATTATAGAAATATATCCAGTGAGTTAAGAGTATCACATTCACTTGATTGAAGAACAACAATCTTATTGAGTGAGTTGTAGCAGCCAGTAGCATGACTTGATTGCGTGATACATAGACATTGTAACAGTACTCACTGTCTTTCTTGTTTGTATGAAGAGTAAAAGCAAAAGAGAATTGAACCCGCTCTACCTACTAGAACAGACAGGTGCAAAGAGGGCAAATGAATAAACAATGGAAGAAAAAACACCAGATGTAGCAAAGACTGCCGTCTGGATAAGTCCCTAAAAATGCACTCTATTTCTGGAAGGGGAGTAGTACCAGAATCAGCCGTGGATATGAAGTAAGGAGCAAAGTACTGGTCCAATGTGTATTGCAATATGGTTGTCTTAAAATCCTTTGATAATAATAATTAATAAAATAAATTAGAACCAGACAGTAGTAACAGTGAAAATAGATGAAGTAATTATAGTGCGTCATGCGTATGTCCACTTGGTGGCTCGGGTATACGGCGTGGTAAGCACCACAGCCCAAATCTAAGAGTATACCCCTGTCCTGGTGAGGACTAGTCAAACAGTTACCTGTAAGTAACTAGTAATGCAGCACGACGGACTGGGAATTAAGAACCAGAATCACGAGTAAAACATACCAAATAGATCATTGGCTGACAAGTGATTCTGCTATGGTCTCAACGTCAATGCATATAAAACCCACCAGCATATATTCTGGCACCAACATATGGATATAGTAGCCAGACCAGCCCAATGCCTGTTACAAAGGAGATAACATGGGCAGTGTTGGATAAATGAAATAACACAACATGTCCCACTGCCTTGTGACACAGAGGGATAGAGTGATCCACACTCATGAGTCTGGGTCTACAGATGGTGTTTAAATGCAAAATAGATAAGGAGCATCTGTAGCTCCACGCACATGATACACACAGAGTAAAAATGGGATTAATGCTAAAACCTGCCAATTGGTATGGTAAACTAACTGCTGAGGTGCTTAGCAGAAAAGTGCACTGGCAAATGGTATTGCAAAATAGATAGGGAGCACTTATAGCTCCATGCATATGATACACACAAAGAAAAAATAGGATTAATGCTAAAACCTGCCAATTGGAATGGTAACATAACTGCTGAGGTGCTTAGCAGAAAAAATGCACTGGCAAATGATATTGCTATGTGGTGAATAGTACTAAACCCCGCATAAGTTAGCCCTGAATACTACTAACTACACACAGGGACGGGAGAGAGAAATGGAAGTCCCTACAAACCGATATATACTGTCCCTGCGGGGAATGGCAGCAATGGTAATGCTGAGTAAACAGATCACTGACTCCCAAAATGCTCTCCCTCAAAAACATACCCCAAGTCAAACAAACCCCACGATCCCTCTCCAGAAGAAGCCTCCGCGAAACGTACGTCAGAGGGCAAAGGTCACGACGCCGTGACGTCACGCACCGCAACACGCACTCCGGCAGCCTGCAGACTAACACAGGCTGCACTGGGACGCCGGTGGAGCAGCATCAGCTGCATGAGTGTAGGCAAACAGACACACGGATCACGATCCCTGCAGGGATAGCACAGACAAGGTACTGAGGGACTTCTCTCCCTCTGTTCTTTCCTCTCTTCCCTCCCTTTCCCTCCCTTGTGACGTAGGGGTATGTTTTTGAGGTTTTTTTTGAGTATTGGGTTCCAATATGCCATACAATCATGCGCAGAAATGTGATGACGCATATGCGTTTCAACAAGGTTCAAATTTGACATACACGCATGCGTGGAATAAATATTTTACATTCGGAAGAAGAGGCGACGTTGTATTTTTAATTTGAACTTTATTATCCTGTACAAATAAAACATTTCATTTGTTAAAAATACTTTAGTTGAGGGAGGCGCATGCGCGACGGCTGGCTGCATGGACGTGTGAGTAATTAGCTCCGTTCACAGCCGGCACGAAAATCAATAAAAATAGCACATAAATCTCACCGAAACCCACAGAAAAGCTCCCATAGTCATCCGAAGCTGCAGGGATGTCAAGGGCAACGCGCTCGAAGCGGACCTCGTCGGTCTTAACCGACTACTTTGCCAAGGGAGACGCGGGCCGCGCCAAAACCCACGAGGGGCCTATACACAGTGGCTCCGAGTCTGAAGGAGAGGACGGGGCTGATCACGCAATGGATGATCAGATAATGCGCCGACGGGACATGAGGGAGTTTTGCATGGACATAAAACGCTGCTTTCAGTCTGAATTGACCGCTCTGCGGGCGGACTTAGGCAGCATAGGGATCAGAACAGACTCCCTTGAAAGGAAACTCGACTCCTCCATTAAGGCCCAACAGAAAGCGGAGAAAAAATTTGCCCAACTGAAAGAGGAGGTGCGAGACCTCGCCGACCGACAGGAGGACGCGGACAATCGAGACCGCCGAAACAATGTGCGGATCCGGGGGGTCAGGGAGGAAGAGACGGATCCGGAGGATTTCGTGGCCAGATGGCTCCAGCAGCTTATGCCTGAAAAGTCGGAGCGTGACACCCATCTGGACAGGTGCCATAGAGCCCTGCGCTCGAGGCCACAGCCAGGAGACCTCCACCGCGACATCATAGCACGTTTCCATTTCTTCAGGACCAAAGAGTCCTTTTGTCAGCTGACCCGGAATGAGGCACTATTTGAAGGCCACAAGATGCAGGTCTTTCAGGACATTTCCCCCGCTACCCTCCTCAAACGGAAAAAAATTACACCCATCACGAAGGTACTACGTGATGAGGGGGTCCGCTACCGCTGGTTATACCCGTTTGGCCTAATGGTGATCCGCAATGGCGTCCTACACACCCTGCGGCAGCTAGAGGAAGGGGGGAGTTTTCTGGCCAAACTCGGGCTGCAGGATAAAGCCCCTGCAGAGGCGGCTATTGAACATGCAACCCCAGACCCAACATGGCGGGAAGCGGGGAAAGCTAACAAGAGCCGACAGCCTCGGAGCCCTAAGTGAGGAGGGCTGGTGACAAAGATGACAACTGACAACAAAAATAAACCTAAATCGTTAAAAGACTATATTTACCCATGACAAAAGGGTAATCCGGCTCACTAGACATCGCCAAAGTTAACAAAGTTTGCAGTGTTAAGGCTCTAACGTTGAGAGCCGCCTGGGGAATTGGTTGCGCCAAGTTGCACTTACCTCCAAGCCACCTCCGCAGCCCAGCAGCAGTGTTCCACGTCTGGCGGCCATCTTGTTTCCTCTCCGACTGACCATCTAGCTGAGGGCGGTACCTGATGACGTCACTGGGAAGTAACGGCAAAACCCCGCGAGAAGACCTGCGGGGAGACAAACGGGACCCTCCAAGATGGCGGCGACACTGATCAAAGGGGGAGGAGCCACAGCGCAAGCCTATGGAGGCCGGGAGGAGCGCGGGAGAGGCCCGAGGAGGAGGATGCCAGAGACGATGAGTGGCACGGGACCACATCAGACGGGGAATAGAAGAAGGGAGAGTAGAAGGGGGAGAAGGGAAGGTAGAAGGGGGAGAAGGGAGGGCAGGAGAGGGAGAAGGGAGGAAAGATGGGGGAGAGGGGAAGGAAGAAGGGGGAGAGGGAGGGGGGAAGAAGGGGGAAAGAGGGGGAAGGGGGAGAGAGAGGGGAAGGAGGTTGAGAGGAGGGAGAAGAAGGAGAAGCGGGGGAACGGAGGAGCAGAGGGGGGGAAGGGAGAAGAAGAGGGGAGGGACAGGAAGAGAAGAGGGGGGGGGAAAGGAAGAGTAGAGAGGGGGGAAAGGAGGAGAGGAAGGGGGGGGGGGAAAGGAGAAGTGGGGGGTTGGGAGTTAGGCATAGAAAGATCGCATGCTGACTACAGGATGAACACAATTACAAGGCCCCAAAAGGGGACAGTGGGCTGCAAAATAAGAGGTCAAGGAAGACTGAACAAAAGCTAGGGGAGGGATTCCGAGTTAGCTATAGGGAGGGAGGGGAGCTGGAGGTAAGCTAGGTTCCGCAGTTAGGAACGCAAATAAGTTGGGGGGGGGGGGGTTTGAAGATAGAGTCAGTTCTTTAAAAGTGCTAGAGGATAGCTCATGGCAAGAGATACCACGCACATAATGGTAACATTTGTTTGCCGGCGGGGGCTTCAGTCTGGCCGTCGCTGTGCGTCTACAGACTCGGGCCAGGGCGGATGCCCAGGTAGCCGAGAAAGTCCTTGGGAGAGGATGGAGCGGAGGAGCCCTGTGGAGGGGAGGAGAGAGCCAGGGGCGCGGGAGGAGTTCCACCTACCCGAAGGCAAGGTGGGGGTGGGGGTCTGGGACCATTATTGCCTCACCCACATGGTTGTTCATATCAATGTTGTTTTTTTCCCTTTATGTGTCCTATGTCCCATATGTCTTCCCCCTACCCTTCCCCCCCTCCAGCCGGAGAGGCAACCCGCTGCCATTGAGCGCACCGCTGTGCACTGCAGAGAGGCTGAGTACTCCTGCGGGGTACCGGACACCCCATCTGAAGACACTCAGGACAAGAGGTGAGAACACACGCACCTCATGTCACTAACATTTATCTCACACAACGCCAAGGGGCTGAATTGCCCACGTAAGCGGAAAATAGCGCTCACTGACTATAAACGTAAGGATGCGGACATTGTGCTGCTACAGGAAACACACTTCAGTACCACCAGTTTCCCCAAATATTTTGATAAGCAATTTAGACAAGTCTACCTAGCGTCCGCAAGGGTAAAAAAATGCGGAGTAGCGATACTGATACATAATAGGGTGGGACTGGTGGTAGATGAGGTGAAGAAGGACAAGGAGGGTAGGTTCCTGTTACTCACAGGGTCCATTAACCAGCAACCGCTCACGATCGCCGTAATATATGCCCCCAATGGAAAGGACCCGGCCTTCTTCGCTTCATCCTTTGAAACTATCCGCAAACACGCTAAAGGCGCATTAATTATAGGGGGAGACTTTAACACGGTATCAAACGCAGCCCTAGATCGCTCAGGGCCCTACAGAGGCCGAACGGATCCTGGATCCAGGGCCCTCGAACAGGGACTGCGCGATCTACAGCTGGTCGACATTTGGAGGGAACTCCATCCCCTCACTAGAAACTATACTTTCTACTCACACCACACGACTCATTTAGTAGAATCGATTACTTCTTTGTCTCTAGTAGACTGGTCCCAAAGATCGCCCATGCGGGAATCCACGATATTTCGTGGTCCGATCACGCACCAATAGAGCTACGGTGCACACAGATAGGACTGGACAGGCCAGGAGCAAACTGGAAATTAAATGAATCCCTTCTAAAAATCCCGGATCTACAGATCAGGATTGGAGATGAAATCCAAACATTCTTTAGAGAAAACAAAGGAAGCGTTAGCTCTCACATAACCCTCTGGGAGGCACACAAAGCAACAATAAGAGGGAACCTGATTAGTATTGCGGCCCGTAAGAAAAAAGAGAGCAACGCTAAAATTAAGAGGGAACACGCGGAGCTAAAGACACTTTGGGATAAATATAAAATCACCCCAGACCCTGCCACCCGCCAACAGATTGGCGACGCTCAGACTAAACTAAATCTACTTCTGGCCTCCCAGGCGGAGAAGTCGTTGAGTTGGACTAAGAGAAGATTCTTTGAAAAAGCAAACAAACCAGATACCCTGCTGGCTAATATGATCAGCGCTAAAACCAGTAATTATAATATCCAGGCCCTACGGCTGGAGTCAGGCAACACCACGGCCAACCCGCAAAACATTGTAGCGGAGTTCAAAACATACTACGCGAAATTATATGATGGGGATAAAGTAGCCCATTCGGCTGGCACGGACAAAGCCCTGAAAGATTTCTTGAAGGGCTCGAATCTACCGGGCCTGAGTAGGTTAGACAGAGAGGCAATGGGTAGTGACTTTACAACGGAGGAAATATTGGAGGTTATCAAACACCTAAAACCCTCTAAAGCCCCGGGTCCCGACGGCTTCTCGAATCTTTACTATAAGAAATTCGGAAAATTCTTAACCCCGTTCCTTCGCAACATGTTTAATCAAGTACTGGGAGGCACCCCTTTCCCCCAACAAATGCTCCAGGCGTCCATCTCGGTAATACACAAACAGGGAAAAGACCCGTTGGACTGCAAAAGCTACAGACCAATATCCCTGATCAATTCGGACATTAAAATTTATGCCAAACTCCTGGCCAATAGATTGGGTCTCATCCTACCCAGACTGGTGCACCCAGATCAAGTCGGGTTTGTCCCGGGTCGACAGTCTTCAGACAATACTCGACGAATCATTGATCTGTTAGAAATAGCCAATGCCAGATCAATACCAGTTATGGCGCTCAGTCTGGATGCAGAAAAAGCATTTGATAGGATAGACTGGCCATACCTTGAGGCCACGCTTGGAGCGTTTGGGATGGGAGAGAAACTAACAAAAGCAATTTTCGCCCTTTACGAGAATCCGTTGGCAAGGGTTACCCACCAGGGGTTCGTCTCGGACCCCTTCCAAATTAAGAGCGGAACACGACAGGGCTGCCCGCTCTCCCCCTCCTCTTTGCGTTGTGTATGGAGCCACTAGCCGCCCACATACGCGAGAGCAAAGACATTACGGGTATAGACATTGGAAACCAGTCGCATAAGGTGGCACTCTATGCGGATGACGTGTTCCTGACTATATCTAGACCCCTTACCTCTCTGCCAAATCTTTTTGACCTGCTGGGGAGATTCAACAGGATCTCTGGATTCAAAATAAACCAGTCCAAATCTGATGCCATGAATATTAATCTCCCCACGCACATGGAGAAGCTGATCGCCTTAAATTTTAATTTTAATTACCAACCGAAAAACATTAGATACCTGGGGATCAACGTCACCAAGTCGTATGACACGCTATATCAGGCAAACTATCCCAAATTGACACAGACTTTGAGAGGGGACCTCAAAAGATGGTCCACCCACAATATCTCGTGGATCGGAAAGATCCACTGCGTTAAGATGAACCTGCTTCCACGCATCCTATACCTATTCCAGACCCTCCCAGTGCCGATAGGATTGAAGGATGTCCTCTCACTTCAATCAGCTATAGATAAATTTATCTGGGGAGGCAAGAAAGCGAGGGTGGGAAAACAAATTATGCGTAAACGAACGGAAGCAGGAGGGCTGGCGGTACCTTGTTTGTTGTCCTACTACAAAGCGGCGCAATTATGCCAAATCGTGCAATGGCACACGAATCCAGACTCAAAAAGATGGGTCGCCCTAGAAAAGGAGCTCTGCTCCCCTGTGGCTCTGGAACATGTAATCTGGCTCCCCAAAAAGGCACGGACTAGTGCCAAACTGCCGCTATCCTCCATGAACAACTCGATCTCGATTTGGGAGGCCACACGTATGAGATGCAGTCTGACCCATAAAGCGTCAGGTATGACCCCACTTTGGGATAACCCACTCTTTGCTCCGGGCCGGACCAGCGCAGACTTCTCTATCTGGAAAAAAAGCAAAATTAACAGGCTAATAGATCTGGGGGGAAAACGAGGCGTTCAATCATTCGATTTACTTAAAGAATACCAAAACATTCCCAACGCCGAGTTCTTTAGATACCTCCAGCTCAGAGCGTTTTATCAATCAGTGCAGCCCCACATACCAATGACGAATTTTGAAAAGCTCTGTCGTTCGGGGACATCCACCGAGGGACTCACATCGCAGATGTACGGGGAAGTAATCGGTTCTAGTAAGACAGTGACGGACAAAACGGGGTATATGATTAAATGGGAAAAGGACTTAGGGGAGGAAATTGATGTAGAGGAATGGACAAAAATTGTGACGGCGACTTCAAAAAGCTCAATGTGCACGACTTTGAGGGATAATGCATATAAAGCTATGATGAGATGGTACCACACCCCCACTAAATTAGCTAAATTTCTGCCCAGCTACTCCCCATTGTGCCCAAGACAATGCGGACAACAAGCAGACTTGCTCCACATGCTGTGGTCTTGCCCCAAACTTACGCCGGTCTGGGATTCAGTTAATGATTGGCTGAATAGGATCCTCGGCACATCCACCCCCGTCGACCCATGGCGGTTCCTTTTGAACAGGCCGCAAAAAGGTCTCTCCAGGGGAGCAAACAAACTGGCGGTTCATTTCGCAACGGCGGTGAGGGGGGAGATTGCAGCACGTTGGAAACAAAATGAAATCCCAATAATCGCAAAGATCAGGAACCGAATTTGGTCAGTTTGCCAGATGGAGAAATTGACGAGTCTGGTCAATGACACTGGCAAAAATTTCCTAAAAGTCTGGTCACAATGGTTGGCACAGACAGACATACAGGGGGTAGATAGGGCCACGATTTGGCATTGATAGATGTAAAATGCATTCTCCCTTAAAGAGGCCCTAAGACACCCCGACGGTCCAAGAGCACACACAGTTCATGGATGGACAGAAAGTGTGGGGTACACCGGTTGCCCGCCGGACTATCGGTTTTCTTAATTGCAGAGAGCCAGCGGTCGCACGTTTAGAAGCGGAACCTCGGTCGGAGACCCCTTCCCACCCCCCCTCCCCCCCCCATTTCCCCCTCCCGGCTGGGAGCTATATGTAGTTTGTCGGTTAGTCTGTCTGTCTCCCCGTTTGTCCAAAGTACACAGATACTACACATGCTGCATGTTTTCCAATTGCAGGAGGCACGTTTCCCTCCAATGTTTATCATGAATGCATGACATGTATGTACTCACACAATTCAAAAATAAAAAAATTTAAGTTGAAAAAAAACAACAAAATCATGAAAAAAAAAAAAAAAAAAAATACTTTAGTTGTGTGTGTTCATATTTTAAATCTTTAAATTACAATTACACACACTTGAAGAACTGTACGGGAATAAAAAACAGGTTGCAATGCAATTAGATTTTTAAGACAACAACTCGCAATCGCCAACTTGAATTTCTCAACGGTATTGCAGACAATGCTAAAATGCAATTTTCTGCACTCGATCAAAGCACTAGTAAACTCGCGTCTTAATGCGGGAAAATTTCAAGAAATCACGCACCATGATTGGGTATGCAAAGGTATACAACCCGTGACATGTTCGGATAGAGGCCGCTGCATCTGTAAATGACCCTTACTCATGAGCAGATTAGCACTGAAGTATTGTACTATATGTTGTGTCACTTTGGATGTTGCTCTGGGCATTTATGTTTTTTTTTTTTTTTTCAATGTGTTAATGTTTATTGTTGGCAGTGGGTGAAAATAGTTTTTGGCCTGGGTGAAGGTAGTTTTTGGCCTGTGGTGGGTGTTTATGCCTACTGGGTGGGTAGCGGGGTGTGGGAGGGATTAACCCCTTCATTATCATAGTGGTAGTAATCGCTAAGGTAATGAAGGGGGTAACTCCTCCCGCAACCCCCTTCCCCCCCACAAGGCCAAATACGACCTTCACCAACCCCCGCTACCCTCAATAAACAAAGCACTGGTAGTTAACCCCTTCAGTGGCTTAGCGGTTTGCCGCTAAGGTAATGAAACTGCCTATAAATATCTTTTTATTGCATTGGATTGAAGCTGGTATTAATGCATATCATTTTATGCCCATTCATTGCCACTGTATTTATGTATGTCTCTATGAATATACATACATACAGGGACAATCAATAGTTGTTTGTGCAAATGCTTGTTTTGATGTATTTTAAATATAGTTTGCTGGTTTGTTTATAAATGTTTGGGCAATTTAATTTTTATTTAGTAAGATTTAATTTTTAGTGGTGGTGTTTGAAATAGTTTATTTCAGGGGGGGGCAGCAATAGTGACTTCTTTTTGGTAGTTAGATTTTGTGTGATGGTGGTTACGTGGAGCTTTCATTTATTTCATAATTGCTTGGTTTTGGTGTTTTAATTGAGAATTGTGGAATTTATTTTGGATTGAATTAATTAATTGGTGGTAATTTAGTTCTGTTTACTTCTTAATTTGTAATTAATTTCAGATTGTTTTGATGGCATTGTATTTTGTTTGTGATTGTTTCTTTTATTTTCACCATTGACTGCATAGTGTTAAATGATGCACAGATTATATAGGCATCATTTACCAACTGTGCCATTCAATTGTTTTTTTGGCATTTGTTATTTATTTAATTGGCTATGTGATGTGTTTTATTTTGCTATGTGGTGTATTTTAGTTTGCTATGTGCTGTTTGATTTTGCAATGTTCTGTGTGTGATTTTGCTGTTTAATGTTTTTTATTTGGCTATGTAATGATTTAGATTTGGCTATGTAACTGTGAGGATGCGGGGATCGCGGCGCTCACAGCGCGACCTTTCCTCACCTCTGAATGCCCGCGCTGCCATGAGACGGCTTCCTCTCCTCACCTGACATGCTCCCGCTGTGCGATGGCGCCCCCTCCTTCCCGGCGTGCCGGCACTGCCCCGCGGCCTCTCAGGGCTTTGGCGGTTCCCTCTGGTCCCGGGCGCGCGCTCTCTGACTTTACAGAGTGCGCGCCAAGCAAGGATAATTTATTCACTGCACTAGCAGTGAAACCACGCCCCCCAAATCTCACAAAGGCTGCCACTTAACCCTAAAGCTCCCCACCTGGCTGCATATTATAGGAACCAATCCAGGACAGCTCCGAATGTTCCTCCAGGACTGCCTCTGTTCCCTATTGGTCAGCCGCAATATATAATACCTGTCTTGCCTCTCTCACATTGCTCGACATAGCCTCTGCTTACTGGCATCTATTCTGGCTCTCCCTTTGCTCTTCATTTATTCAGGTTGCGACCCGGCTTGGCGGACGTTCCTCTCTGGCTCTGGACCCCGGCTCCCACTTGACCTTGCAGCTTCTCTCTTCCCTCGACCACAGCTTGGACCCCGACCTCCCGGATCTCTCTCTCCCTGACCTTGGCTAACGGCAACGACTTCGTCTCTTCTGTACCGTTACCGGCAAGTATTGCTACACCTATTCACACCTGGCCACTCCTAAACACCACACTCCGGACCCGCTCCTTCTGCTGTGGGTGTGTGCACATATACGTCCCCACCTCAGTATAAGGGACGAGTCTGGTCTGCGGGCAGCACCGGCGTAACAGTAATGTGTTTTATTTGGGACCGATTTTTTCATCCTTCCCCATATTATATGGGCATGATGTACCAATTAATGGGTGAAGGGTGGGTATAGTGGGTCCGGGGTGGGTGGTTAGGCCAGAAGGGGACAGGACACCGCGCAGACAGAGGAGCAGGAAGGCAGACACACACACTCACTGTGTGCTCTGCACAAAGCCCCGCCTCCGGCTTCCTCTCTGCCTGCAGCCAATCCCCTGCGGCCCGGCCGGCATGAAGCAGTGATGGTGGAGAGTGATGATTGGAGGGATGGTGGGGAGTGATGATCGGAGGGATGGTGGGGAGGATAATTGCGGTGCCCCTCTTGGCAAGCCACGGCGTACCAGGGCGCCGGGGCGCACAGATTGGGAACCACTGCGTTAGAAGCCTTTGTTTAAATTGGGACACCCACCAGGTGTGTTAAGTTACCAATTAACTAACCACACCCACTCTGCCTCAGGCAGGAGAAAGGGAAAAAAAGTTACAGCCTTTCAATTACCACACACTTTAAAAATAAATCAACCCACTGCACACTCCCCAAATTCAGCCACCCCTGCTAGTATACACTAGTATACACTAGTATACACAGCACTTCCCTTTCCTTCTGGGTCTAACTGCACACTTAATACAACCTGCACTTGAAATCAACCATACACAAGCTCAGAATTCGTTAGAAGCCTCTGTTTAAATAGGGACACCCACCAGGTATGTCAGGTACGCAATTAACTAACCACACACACTCTGCCTCAGGCAGGAGAAAGGGTAAAAACAGGTACATGCTTCAATTACCACACACTTTAAAAATAAATTAACCCACTGCACACTCCCCAAATTCAACCACCCCTGCTAGTATACAGTAGTATACACAGCACTTCCCTTTCTATCTGGATCTAACTTCACACTTAACACAACCAGCACTTGAAATTAACCACACAGATCAGTATACACAAAGATCCTTCTTCTGTTTTGTTAATTTGTTAAATAACCAGACCCGTTCTTGCCACATGACATCTGTTATCCATTATTGAGTCTCGCTGCCTGTAAAATGGCAAATCTGTTTCAAGATTGGCTTGTCGACATTCAAAGCCCTACATAATCAGGGTCCCAACTATCTGAAAGAGCTCCTGTTTCCCTACACTCTCACTAACATGATCCACAGGGAAGGATTCCTAACAGTTCCCACAGTTCCCACAGACCCCTTGACTTTCCATGGGACCCGAGCTTTAAGCAATGCTGCTCCTACTCTTTGGAATGCTCTGCCTCATTTGATCTGACATTTTCTCTCCCTGTAAATCTTTTAAAACAGGTTCAAGACTTATCTCTTTACCCAGGGATTTGATGAATGAACCACAACCTATCCCACATTCAATTACTGACAGTATAATTCTATTCTATATTACAGTATGTTAATCCCATATTTTGATATTTTTATCTTGTGCTTGGTGTCTTTTATAGATTTAAATGTGTTCCTTTTTTGTAACGGTTGAATTTAAATGTGTGAAGCACTTTTAATACAATTGGGAGAAAAGCGCTACATAAATAAAGTTATTATTATGCTTGTCAACAACATTTTGCAAAGCTTGCCTATTTTCATGAAATTGTTCACCTGGTTCATGATCTTCAGGGAAAATGTTGCAAATACTGTACCAGTATATACAGGCAACTGGAGGGTGATACAGAATATGGGCATCATGGGAGGACCCTGATAAGCCAGATATCAAACCAGACTTTTTATAAATACCTTATTGAACATTGAGGGAATTTTTTATAATACATTTGTGGAACATATACATCCTCTCTGTAGGTGGTGCTAGAGCAATATGTGTGCAATCTACAGCACCTGTCACGTGGTTGAGCTACTGTATTCAGCCTTTCCATAGAAATAATATGTAAGCTCCTGCCATGCTTTCCTCACTCCTCAAGTGAATAAACTGCCCAGTGGTTGGAAAATTCACCTACTGTATGTAATTACAAGAGCTGTATTAAAAAAAAAGTCAAAGAGGACTACAATTGTAGTTAGCACAGCATTTTCACAGGCCCAGGAAATGTATTATTCTTGCTTTTTAGCAGGCTCTAAATTTGGTCTTAGCTGTTAATACAAAGCCATTATTAAAGCTGTATTCAAACAAAACCAGCCACATAAACACCTCCTCCCTAATACCCAGAAATATTAACATGTTCTGTTTTAAATAAGATATTTAGAGTGTTAGAAAGTAATTTCAGCTGTTTGCTGCTATACTACCATACCATATACTACCTGCTGAAGGTGATAAAAATATAGTGGAAAAAGACAAGTCGGAAATAGTTTCATACTGGCAATTTTCACATGCAAGTATGTGTCTTTATGCAGTATAGGTGTATGCAGTGCCTGTGCAAAGGAATTAGTTGTCCTAGGCCAGCCTCCAGCCTTGCAGCCATCCCCCTCCAACAATTAACTCTTGGGAAAAAAAAGATATCTACAATTATTTCTTCTGCATATAAAACTTGAAATATGTACATGTGACGGATATATCCCGTGTTGTTACCCAACATTTGACCAAATGTTCCCCCAACTAATAGAACCAATACCAAACAATTCAGTAAATTTTTTACTGTATTTATGAATATTTTGTATGTAGGTGAGACTTGCCCTGGCCCCTACACAATACCCTCTCTCTCATATACACTCCCCTCTCTCTACCTCATATGCACACCCCCTATCTCCCACATTCTACCTCCCTATCCTCCATTTTCTCTGCCCCATTCTCTCTCCCCAACCACGCATTCTCTCTTCCTCTCCCATTCTCTCTCCCCCACCCTCTCTCTCTATTTCTCTCCTCCAATTTGCTTCCCCCATATTCCATTCTCTCTCTCCCTTCTCCCATTCTCTCCCTGCCTCATTGTCTTTCCTTCAACTCCTCACATTCACTCTTTCTCACTCCCCTCCCTCTCGTTCTCTCTCTTAGTATGTTGCAACTCAAGTTAATATGAGAGGTATGTTAATCAATTTCTTGAGATGTGAAAACTTATTTAAATTAATGCTTTTTTCAGTAAATTGCTGCAGTTCCAAAAGCGGAAGAGACAAGAGGAACAAATTTAGAATAAACTATTCGTAGCGCTAACCTATTACCTACAAATAATAAAATCTAATATATATACATATAGATAGATATATATGCACAAATAAGTGATACAAATACAAGTGATTAATCAAAATGCAGGTGATAATTAGCAGCAACAAAATCAGCAACAAAATCAGCACACCTGGTGCCGCACTAAGGGTATACAGTAGTTTCCATGGTAGGCAAGTCCAAAAAGTCCAAAACGTTCCAAAATTAGTGTGCTGCTCAGAATTGATAGAAAAAGGACAGACCAGACAAACACAAAACAAACAAATAGAGACAGAAATTATAAAGGGGTTTGAGAAGAAAAGAGGAGGATCAATAGTGCAATATGTTTCAAAAATAAAATATATTGCAACCCCGATGAAGCTAATCTAATTGGCGAAATGCATAGGATTGTGTAGTCAGGTCCTACCGGAGTGCTATCGTAACACTAACTCAAGATCCGAGACTGTGCAATGTGAGGAGGATGTTTCAGATCACTAGACAGGCATGCGCAGGCTGCGCGGTTTGATGCTGTGAGAGGTCGAGAAAACACTGACCGAGACTGTGAGGGGTTCACATCTGCAGCTTGACCTGGAATGTGTTCCGCATGATCTGAGTACCAGTGCAAGAATCCTACACCCCGGAGACTTACCTATACCTTGATTTAAAGAATTGAAAAATTGTCAGTGAGAGAATTGTATGTTTGCAATACAGTACACAGTATATATTTTTAAAACAGAGAGCACTATTGGTTCTCCTCTCTTTGCTTACAATCCCCTTTAAATTGTTTGTCTCTGTTTATTTTGCATTTGTCTGTCTTTGTCTGGTCTGTCCTATTTCTAGTAATCCTAATTATGGCAGTAATTGTGGAACTCATTGGACAAGAGGGACAAAAGTGGGAAACATGAGAAGTGCTTCACAGTTAGAGATACAATTGTGCTAAATGCACTTACGTAGACATTAGTAAAAACATAAAATACAAAGAATATAACACAGTTATATAATTTTGTATGCATAACATAACCTATGTAGCTTGTGGTAGATAAGAAGTTCAAATAAGTAATACAACTAATCCAATTATATTTACTTGAAGTATATTTTACATGTAAATGTTATGATAATATTTTAATCAGAATTAGTCAGCAAATATTTCTTTCTTATATTTGTTTTTCATTGTTATACAAGCCCTTTCAATGACCTATGAAATGATTTGCATCCGTGCTCAAAGAAGCATTTCGTGCACTCTGCATGACATTACCTGAGGCTTACAAACAAGACAGGAACGTCTTACCCATGCTATGTTGTGAATGATTTATTTTAAAAAGCTCAATTATATACTGCTAGAATCTGCGGTTTAAAATCAAATCTAGAGGTAAATTATGTAGTTATTTAAAATGTAGGACCTATTCCACCAGGAAAGATAGTTTGTAAATGAGATTTCATTTTTACATTTCACCTATCTGCCGTTAGCAATGGATTGTGCTGCAATGCATTTAGTTGTCTCTAGCAGTAAAATGGGTTAAATATTTGAATCTGTGAATAATCTGCTTCACTAACACACTTTAAATAACAGACTAAACATATATTCAAATAAAACACAGATTATCAATTTTAATTAAGTAGATACAGAGGTAAGACTATGGGCTGGTAGAAATATTCACTGCAAATATTAAATATACAGTACTATAATCTTATTGCTTCTGTAATGGCTAAATATGCTGGTAATAGGCATAGTTAGCTTGTTATTGTGATCAATATGTACATGCACATAATTCATGCAAATGCTGCGATTTTGTAGGACATGTTTCTAACTTGCACTCCATTATATATTTCCTCATCATTTTTTTGGCCTTTTTCCTTGGAACACCTAGAGAAGAAATAGTATAGTGGATGACAAATAAATCTAGTGACTTTCAGGCACCACTGGCAATGAAGCGCTTAATGTATTTTAACCCCAGCATGTGTGGACAATATTCCACACCTTATTGGTGTCACTGGATGAAGGTTAGTGGCATCCGCTAAATGGTTCAAGTCTACTGGCAGTAGAATGAAGCTCTATACATTTTTTTCCCATACTGGTAGACACCTAGTGAATCAGGACAAAAGTAAATTAGTT
Organism: Ascaphus truei; assembly: GCF_040206685.1. Classification (NCBI taxonomy): domain Eukaryota; kingdom Metazoa; phylum Chordata; class Amphibia; order Anura; family Ascaphidae; genus Ascaphus; species Ascaphus truei. The sequence goes on from NC_134485.1 coordinate 385,455,485, forward strand.
AATCAATAAATATGTATTTATCTCCCTTCCCCATTTGTAAAGAGACCTGATAAATTTGTGAAAGCAAGGACATTAATTAAATAAATACAATAATGATTTATTGGTTTCCCTTTTGTTGGGTATTTGTGTGGAGCGTGATACTGTAACTTACACACTTTATTCTGCTTCAGCAACAATAGCAACCTGTGGCAGAGTTAAACTAACTAATTAATTAACTAGATAACTAACAGGAATCAACAGCTATAACTGTAGACTAGGCAAAAACATAAAGAAAATGCAGAGTTAGATAGCTTCTAAGAAGATCCACATTAACTCTACATGAGCAAACTGTACATGTTTAGACATAGTTTGTTCCACTTTATAGCATATTGACATCAATGCACTGCAAGGTGTCTCACAGCACTGGAAGGTGTCTCACAGCACTGGAAGGTGTCTCACAGCACTGGAAGGTGTCTTATGGTAGAAGACTTCTTATTAAATATAGCCCTTTGTTCGTAGAAGCTTTTCTGTACAACTGTTTGTATGAACTTTGTAAAAAGTTTAAAATATGTGTCGGCAAGCTTCCACTTTTGAAAAATGCAATGAAAATGCTGTAAACTAGCATTTACCATTACACATCCCAGAAAAATAATGTTGCTCACATCCCTGTATTGAATGTGGACTTTTCCAGTTGCTATGTACCTTTACTTCAATTATTTTACTATTGCATTGTGCTGTGATTGAATTTGATGACAGTGCAAACTAAAATTCTATATGGTTTCCACACACTGTTAAACCATTGTGTGTGTTTTTTTAGTATCCCTCTGAAAACATGTGGACTGTACTGCAAATCAGAGGATTTTATAGCTTTTACACATATCAAATACAGTAACATAACTGAATATACTGACTGACACCACTGATATATTAATGTTTGAAAATGTTCTTTGCTATTTGTAGTAGTCATGTTCTATAAATATTGATAATTTCCTTTAATTTTCAATCAAATATTTTGTTAAAGAAAATCCCTTTATATTTAATTTTATCACATCTGAATTAATCCTATTATTAGTTAATTTAGTAACAAATTAATAGTAACGTACATACAGATGTAGGAAAGGATATTGCTCCCATTGGTGCATTATGGTGGTGTATTCTAAGATATTCCGGATATCACTGTCATTGAATCCAATAGAAAAGTTGTGATATACTTTATTATTAAGCAAAATGTTGTATTACAGTATATCAGCGGGAGCAATGAAAACCACGACATCTGTACAAGTCCAGTGCATAAACATTCTGGCAATGTATATTGAGAACACATTAACAACTCTTCTGAGAATACCATTGCTTCTCCAAACATTCCAGAAATAAGATTGCAAAAGTACAGTAGGTAAACATGATTTCATTAAATGTCAGGCCAATTTAAAAAAAAAAAAGGGGAATCTGAATATTTTTGTCAAGTACTGTAATAACCATGTGTGTTTAATATATCATGAATTGCTAAATATAAAAAGCTAAATTCTACCAAGTAATAAACCAGATACAGTAGCTTTTACTTTGTGCTGCTATTTTCAGTGCTCTGCACTGATCTTCTGTTTAACTGTCTGTAATGCCAGCATATCACTATTTTTGGATTAATCTATAATGATAAATCATTTTATATCTACTATCTATGTATCTATCTACAGCATATGAAATTCAATTTTTCTTACAATTCCTTTTTGTTTTGTTATTTACTTCTCAAAAAAAATGGGTCACTAGTTTAGTGATAATGTACAAATTTAAGACATTGGTATTTGTACACAAAAGGGGTTGTTCACTAAGCTGCAGTGGTACCAATAAGGGCATTACAGTAAATTACAGAAACTCCTTTTGAAGTTAATGGGAGTTTCTGTGTGATAGTGACTCAATCGGCCCTAACACAGTTTAATTAATAACCTCAGATGAGACAGAATTTTGAGAGTCTTTTTAAAATGTTTATAACTTATGTAACTGGTATTCCCCCTACCTCAAGCACAGATATAGTGTATGTGAGGGGGAACCTATGTGTTACCAGGTGTGGTGCGTATACCTCTAGGTTCACAAGAGGCCTGAGCCTCCGCTTGTTGGGAACCTGGGGTGAGTCCTCTGGATCGATCTGGTTTGCAGCGCCTCCACCTATGTAGGGTTCTAGGAATGTAGAAGGTTGCCTACACAGGACCCACATACACAATAAGTACAGTACATACACTGAGATGTATATAACCAGTTTATATATATGCAGGATAATCATACACTTTACATGCTTATCAGTAACCACTACTGTGTAATTGTAATACTACTCCCCCTAGGGGGTAACTCTACACCATGTACTGTAGTCCCAAATGTCATTCCCTCCACTAGGAGTGTACCTTGCACCCACCACTGTGTACCCCCACACCGTATCCACAGTCTAACCCCTTTGTCCCGTGGTCAGCGCTGCCACTATGTGAGCATATATATAGGTGATTTGTTGGTGCACTTATGAAGGTACTTGCTGAGTGCTCCTGCACTCGGGCCTGCAAGAAACTTCAAAAAGGATCAGCTGCTTGATGATCCCGTCCGCGATCCGGCCCTTCCTTGCACGAGGGTCCGCCAGGGGCGATCCCACCCTGGAGATAGTCCTTGTCTCTTTGGGCATAGGCTTGAGCGGAGGTAATGGGGGGTCGTGGGGCAGAGAGGGACCTGGCTACATCCCCCCCCGGTAAAAACCCCAACGCCCTCGCTTGGGACACAACTTAAATAACTATGTACAGAAGTTATATAATAAAAATGCATCTCAACACAAAGACAACTTAGCACATCAATTGACTTTAAACGATATTGCACAGTTCTGTGAGCATCACAATTACAGACTGCATTTTGCTATGAGACCACTGCTGAGCCTCATAGTGGGGTGCCACAACTTGATCATAGGTTACCCGATTTGGAGGGTACCTGACTCTTTGGCTCCTTCGGAGCTGTTCATCAGCAACACCCTCGGGGGAGTAATAAGTACAGTCCTGAGGCTCAGCCTCTTCCCTTGAGGGGGAAAATGTCTCTGGACAGTCTCTGTTTGGCACAAAGTACGGACTTTGTGGATCCAAAGGCTGGCCTGCCGGAGCCACCTTAGTAGGTGTTGGCCTACGGGGCCCTTTACCCGTAGCTCCTCCTGGAGATGCCCCTCCAGTGAGAGGATCCCTTTGAGAGGGTCCTTCCATAGGATCTTCAGGAGTTTCAGAGTTGGTATGATCATGTACAGTCTCTTGACCAATCTCTGAGGAATCGGACTCACCGTTCAGCGGTGTGGCCAGTATTTCGGCTTCCTCATCTCCCACTTGTGAGGGTAGAAGATGATTACGGTGCCATACCTTTACCCGGCCTTCAGTGTCTTTGATGCGATAGACCGGGAGGCCAGGCTTCTGAGATTCTACCTCATATACACCGTCTCTCCATCGGTCGGCCAATTTATGTTTTCCTGGGACTCCCAGATTGCGAAGCAACACAGTGTCTCCAGGACGAAGCTCCCGATATTTGACCTTATGGTCGTATCGCCTTTTATTGTCAGCATTCAGCTCAGCTGTAGACTTCTCAGCCTGTTGGTAAGCCTGTTGCAAGCTGTCTTTAAGTCTTTGCACATATTTGAATAGAAATTTGGCCAGATATCAGGGTACAAAATTAACAGCGACAAATCAGAAGCCCTAAATCTATCCCTCCCCGCCCTGGATGTAAAACTTGTACAACTTAACTTTATCTATAAATGGAGCTACACAAGCATAAAATATCTAGGGATTAAAATAGCTGCCAAGTTTTCAGCAATATTTAAAAGTAATTTCCCTGCTCTATTCTCTGAAATTAAAAAAGACCTTCAGAGATGGAATAAATACCACATTTCGTGGCTCGGAAGGATGGCATCGGTTAAGATGAATATCCTTCCCAGGCTACTGTATTTTTTCCAGACTCTTCCAATCTGCATTCCGCTGGCAGACATAAAACATATTCAAAATAGTATCTTCCAATTCATATGGAAAGACAAAAGACCGCGGGTAGCTAGATCGGTAATGTTAGCCCCAAAGGAGTGTGGAGGTCTAGGTGTACCTGATATAATAAAATACTACCACGCAGCCCACCTAAAACAAGCTGTGATCTGGAACAACAATCCAGCGTCTTGCTGCTGGTTGGAGATCGAGGCCTCCTATGTCTCTCCTCTGTCTCTTGGAGTGATACTTTGGTCCGAAGGGGGAGGGAAGATATTATCGGCAGGACGGGACCGGGGGCCATGAGGTGCACGTGGAAGATTTGGGCAAAAACAAAAGACAGGCACAGACTGGCATCCTCCCCTTCCATTCTCACGCCCATTTTTGGGAACTCGGAGTTCCCCCCGGGGTGCGACCTTAAAGATTTTGCGCAGTTCCGGAGGGCAAACATCCGAAAAGCATCAGACCTACTGAACAAAGGGTCAGTGATGGCACTTGCAGAACTGCAGGAGAAGCACCAACAAGTGAAATTCCCCCTGTATGGGTTCTTCCAGATCAGACATTTCCTTCAAACAGTATCTAAAAAGTCTACGTTCACTGGCCCAACACCCTTTGAAAGGGTCCAGCTGTACCAGAGGGGTCTGATCTCGGAGATCTACTCGGAGCTACCACGGTCCAAGATACCCGCCAACCATAACTATATGATAAAATGGGCTGAGGACCTCCATTGGAAATAGATAGAGATGACTGGGAGGACATCTGGGAGGCAGCAGCTAAGACCTCAATTTGCACAACAATCAAGGAAAACACCTACAAAATCCTATTCCAGTGGTACCTATCCCCAAGTAGGCTGAGACAGATTTTCCCGGGCCTCCCCAACCTCTGCTGGAGGGGTTGTGGTCAAGGTGGAGACATGGTCCATATACTGTGGACGTGCCCCGGGGTCAAGACATTCTGGTGCATGGTCCGAGGCCTGATAGAGGAAATTTCCGAGGAGGAGATCCGCCTGGATCCGCTGATGTTCCTCCTGGCAAAACCTGAGGAAGTAGCCTCTCCCCCTCATAAAAAACTGATTGCGCACGTACACACGACAAAACAAATGGTTCTTAGACGAGTGAATGAGGTGAAACTCATGGAGTACTTAGCGGCTCTTTTGAACCACAAGACCGAACAGTTTAACAGGGTCTGGGACCTTTGGCCCTATGGATGAGCCGCTCGCGGATGACCGGGAAGAGGTCCTTTAGGCCTTGCCTCCGGGCTCCTGGGTCCGGTCCGGTCATGGTCATGTGTCGCCCCGGCTTCGGGGGGTCCCTGACAGGGGGGGGAGGCCACCCCCTCTCTCCTTCCCAATCCCTATGTCATGCCCCAGCCCCCCCCCCCCACCCCTCCCGTCTTTTTCTCTCTTTCATCCTTCCCTTCTTTCTTTCTCTATCCTTCGTTTCCACACAGAGAAGTATGATGGACTATAAACACATTAATACAGCCTCTTCCAGGGGCAGGGGCCAAGCTCTAGCCTGACGGAAAACCCATATGAGGTTTCACCGGGCAAACGCCAGTCGCAATTCGCTTTCATACGCCGAAAGGTATTCATGTTTGAGATTTACTGTTAAACCTGGTTTTATGCTCATATGTACCTTTTCCCCAAGAATGCCTCTGATACTGTTATGTACTCCTTTGGTAAAAAACCCAATAAAAAAATTGAAACAAAAAACCCAGTAAAACTCATAAACAGAGTGCAATTGTAGGCAGTGGGACCACCCTGGGTCATGTAGTGGTGGACAGTCCAATGGAGTCTCTTCAATGGAACCTTGTGGCAGCCATCCACAGCAAATCATCGAATCAGTGGAATCCAAAAAGTCTTGGGCAGTCACAGTGCACAGCAACCTCTCCTCTGCTTGTCGTTTCGCCCTACACGTTTCGTCTGAAAACTTTTTCAAGGGGCAGGATCCTCTGTAGTCCTCTATTTAAATGTTTTAAAAATTGCACCCATCCGGAGCTTCACGTGACGTCATCGTGACACGCTACTCTGCGTGTCAGCGACTCCTGCATCTCAGAAGTCTAATGATCCAGCATGTAGGGACATGCAGAACAGGTCGGTGACGTAATTACGGAACACCACGCTGCATGTCAGCACGTCCTGAGCTGCTTGCATTTCAAATGCATAGCAGCAGTGTATGAGAGGATATCATCCTGCATAACTGTGTTGCCTCTGGAATATCCTCACAAGCTCTGGGTGGTTTTACAGCAGCCACACATATGCCTGTCGGCGGGTCATAGTGTCCGCCCGACAATCATAGATATAATATAAGCATTAAAAACTAAGTTCATTAGTGAACAGTCAAAAGATAAAGGTATGTGTATAGGTGGGATAAACACAGGAAATAAATAAATAATAGTGACGATAGATGATAATTTCTACAATAGAAAGAAATAGTATTAACATCAAAAAGAATAACAGAAACAATCCTCATTTTATATGATAACTTAATTATATAAATATATAAGTAAAATCTAAGAAGTATAAGATGACATATTATAAAATGGGAGGGCATAAGAGCAATAAGAGAGACACAAAAAAATATATAAAAATATAGAAGGAAACCTTAAAAGTACACATGGGCCCCCTATTTCTAAAATCATACTAAAAAGGCATTGATTTCAAAATCTATATTTAAGACTTTTGGTTGTAGTGTTCTACAGTGGTGTGAGAAAGAAAGAACACCCTCTTTGAATTCTGTGGTTTTACATATCAGGACATAATAACAATCATCTGTTTCTTAGCAGGTCTTAAAGTTAGGTAAATACAACCTCAGATGAACACCAATACATGACATATTACATTGTGTCATGATTTATTTAACAAAAATAAAGCCAAAATGGAGAAGCCATGTGTGGGCTGTGTAAAGTGTAAAGAGCTTCACAGACTCTGGGTACAAAAAAGGTTATGAAGCGATCCCTGTTTTTATCGTATTGAGCCACAATTTGTTGGAGGGTATTGGTGTGTATCACCGGCTTTTTCCTTATCTATGATCATGATGACGACAAAAGGCTAAGGGTCGTGTTAAAACCAACTAAGTCGCTGCCAAGCAATGCACCAACACCGGCCTCCAATGACGGTCCCTCCGTCAGTGACAACCCTGAGCCTGAGCCGGATTTTGCGTGCAGTTTCGATCAAGCTTGCATGTACCTAAGCAATTTCCAGCCTCATCAGCTGACTACAGGTGGACTAGACCCGCTGCAAACTATCGACGTGGATGATCAAGAACGCTGGACTGGCAGTGGACCGTCGCCAGCTGAATGGGAAATTCTATGGTGAGTATTGTTGCCGTATTATTTTATGTGTTTTTTTTATTTTGACAATACAGTATCAATATCGGTGCGATTCAAAAGTCAAGCGATTCTCCTGTAAGCAATATTATTGGCTGAGCGGCTTCTACAGTACTGTACTGCAGATACTGAACTATTGTACTACAGTATACAGTGCAGTATGCCTCGACATTCTAGAAACACTGTATTTTGTTACAGTAGCAAAGGAGCAAATGGAACAATGTAAAACAAATCGACATGTTCTTTTATTGGTGGAGTAAGTACAAAAACATTTATTTACAAATACTGTACAATGTAGAAACATGTTAAGTGCACAGCAATTCAAAACATCAACAGGTGTATGGTTTACTGCTACATTTGTGAAAACATTTATGTCAGTCAGTATGGTTTACAGTCACATGTTTTAAAAAACAAATTATTTATTCATAAAATAAGCAAAACGCTTTATTAAACATCTCCTTTATTAAAGAACGACAAGTCAAAATATATACTGTACAGTGGGATGGTGTGCAAAACAGTCTGCACCAGTACAGTCCTTGAGGGCAGCAAACAGGGTGGGTTTTCAGGGTAACCTTTGAAAACCGTGCCTGTTTGTGGCCCCCAGGGACTGGAATTGTGCATGTCCTGTGTGTGTGGACAGCAAGTTAAAACATTTCTGTATAAATACAAGTAAAAAAAACACACAACAACATCTCCTTTATTTAAGTACAGCAGGTCAAATCATGTAGAGTACAATATAGTTCAACACAACAGTATGGTCTTACAGAAAGTCATACGCATTGTCCGTCCATGGCCGATTCCTTGCATGCGCAAAACGCCATTAATGCAGTCTCGAACGCCTTTCATTACAGGGTCTGTAATTGGATAAAAGCGCCGCATTTCATCCCGAATGTTCTGTCTTAAATTGGCAGGAAGCGCCTTTTTTACACGATTTCCATCGTAGTTCACTTTGAAGGCCCAGTCGCAGTATAATGAGTAGGGAACATGGTGCTTAAAAAGTAACAAGGAATACTTGTGGGGTGCACCAGCACTCTTCACCCTATATTTCTCCCTGAGTGCCGGTGGCAGATCGCACAGGGTGATGTCGGGCACCGTATCGATGCGAGCGACTGTAGGTCTTTTGGGGGCGGGTGTGCTTGAGGCGATGGGCGATGGTAGGTTGTCTGGGAGGAATCTTTCCTCCGGTCTTGGTCACCATGTTGTCTCCTGTCGTGGTCTTGACGGGGTTGTCATGTCCTCCTCAACGGCATACATGTACACTACATCTTCTGGTGGAGGGGGTGCGCTTGGTGATGGAAGGGGGTCGAAGGTCCCATTCATAACATCCATGTCACCCCCATGCTCCAGCGTCGGGGAAACAGTGGCATTAACACCGAGCAAATAATGTATGCCCGCTATGTCAGCCTCTATCTTCTCCATCCGTCGATCCATCCGTTGATCCATATGTTGCATCCGTTGATCCATATCTAGCATCCGTTGATCCATATGTATCATCCGTTTATCCATTTGTAGCATCCGTTGCTCCACATTTAGCATTGTCTCCAGAAGCAGATCTATCTTTGCTAGCACAATAGAGTTCCCGGAGAGATCCACACTTATCCCATTCAGCATCCGGTCTAACGAGCTGCTTCTTGTGCATGGCATGTGAACATCTGGGTGGATGGGTGCAACAGAGGATGAGATGGGAGTTCCATGGAGAGAAGCGGCAGCGACGTCGAAGAAGAGTGGAGGAGGTGACCTGTGGATATCCGGTAGAGGAGAAGCGGCAGCGTCGTCGAAGAGGGATGGAGAAAGTGACCTTTGGATTTCCGGGCGAGAAGCAGAGTCGTCTAAGAGCAAAGGAGAATGTGACCTGTGGATTTCAGAGGCAGCGTCGTCGGATAGAACTGGAGAAGATGGCCTGTGGGTTTCTGGGAGGGCAGCGGCAGCGTCAAGGACGAGGGATGGAGAAGACGGGCTGAAGATTTCCGGGACAGCGGCGGCAGAGTCATCAAAGCATATGTGAGGAAGTGGTCTGTGGGTTCGATGGGTTGGCTGCCAATCATTTTGCGTCGAGAGTACATCACCGTATATCTTCTTGACATGATAAGGCTGACGTCTATTAAAACCCTTAGCCTTTGGGGTCAGCAGAAGGTTTTCTTTATTGGCCTTAGCCTGTCGCTTTTGCCTTGGCGTGGAAACGGCAACCGCCTTTCGCTTTTTGTGCTTGACAGGCACGGCAGAGGGGAGTGGGTTCCTGCGTCCGTAGAATCGGGGTTGCTCCATGGGAGCAGGTGGCACAATGCAGTATCTGGACAAGGGCAAGTTCAGATAAAGATCATTGAGTGGTGGGCTATGCAAAGTGTGTAACCTTTTATGCATGGCGACCAGGTACAGGTGTTGAAAGTGGGCGTACTCTAATGTGAGTCATTACCGTATAAATACACCATCCATTTTGTGGATTCACTGCACATTGAATACACATCGACTAAACATCGAATATACATTCTTGTGTTTGTATTTCTTTCTACTCGCAGCAATGCCTGTTAAAAAGATTTCCAAGGAGCTCAGCATGCGAATTAAGGAGATGTACACGAGCGGACACCGAATTGCTGCTATCCAACGCTGGTTAGCTACTTCTGGCATCGTTGTGCCAGCAACCACCGTGAGCTATCATGCACACGGAAAAAACAGAGATCGCAAAAGGGCACCAAGGGTAACTAACGCGTAAGAATATTTATACAACTTAAAAATAAAATTAATTTTTATTTAAATCTAATATTTTGTTATTTCTGTTGATTTATATTACAACAGTATATTTATTTTGTATATTTATATTTATATCAGTACAGTATATATATATTGTATATTTATATCAGTACAGTATATATATTTTGTATATTTATATTTATATCAGTACAGTATACAGTATATATTTTGTATATTTATATTTATATTACAATAGTATATATTTTGTATATTTATATTTATATTACAACAGTATATATATTTTGTATATTTATATTTATATCAGTACAGTATATATATTTTGCATATTTATATTTATATCAGTACAGTTTATATATTTTGTATATTTATATTTATATCAATACAGTATACAGTATATATTTTGTATATTAATATTACAACAGTATATATATTTTGTAGATGTATATTTATATCATTACAGTATATATATATTTTGTATATTTATATTTATATCAGTACAGTATATATATTTTGTATATTTATATTTATATCAGTACAGTATATATATTTTGTATATTTATATTAATATTACAACAGTATATATATTTTGTATATTTATATGTATATTACAACAGTATATATATATTGTATATTTATATTTATATATTTATATATTAATTTTATATTGCTGCATATTAATAAAACAATATATTTTCTTTACATTGTAGGGAGACAACTCTTCTGGTGGACAAAATAAGTGAGGAGAATGATGAGAAGAGTGCATTAAGGGTCAAAAATACTCTGCAGGAAAAGCACAATCTGACTGTATCCGAGAGCAGCATAAAGAAGATGAGACGCAGCATTGGATGGAAATATGGACGTGTGAGGTTAGTACTGGACAGTAAACTAGTTAAAGTGTTGTTTAGGAAACTGTACTGTATCGCTAAAATTATTTATTCCTTGTCATTACAGAGCGTACCCCATGATAAGGGACGCAAACAAAATCAAAAGAGTGGTCCAGGCCCAGGCATGGATCGACAGTGGGGAGACTTTCCAGGATTGCATCTTCACGCATGAGTCTACTGTGTCGCTGGAGAGATGTGCAAGCTTTGCATTCCACAAAAAAGGCCGCATATCTTTGAAGCCGCGACCAAAACAGCCCGTGAAGCTGCATGTGTGGGGTGCCATCTCTAGGCGTGGACCAGGATGCATTGTCAACTTTAAAGGTAAAATATATCAAATATAATGTAGCCTTATGCACTGTACTTTACTAGTGTAACCTTACTGTATGCACTGTACTGTACTATTGTGCAGTTTTTTGAGCACTTTTCTTTTCTTGCTATAGGAATAATGAATAAAGCTTTCTTCCAAGACAACATTATCCCTGAGTTCAATATATCACACGCGAGTTCCCGGATGGTCACCGCTTCTACCAGGACAACGATCCGAAGCACACCGCGTCAACAGCGCATATCCTTGAGCGCGGTATCAACTGGGTGAAGATGCCAGCGGAGTAAGTGCAGTAGACCGTGTCTCATTTTTTTCTCCACTGTTTTTACTGTGTACTGTATCTTTTAAACTAATTGTCCTTTTTTTCCAATGAAATATCGCCAGACTTCAATCCGATCGAAATGGTCTGGCATCAGCTGAAGGACCATATCCGGAAAGTGGCTAAACTCTCCAAAAAGGACGAGTTGTTGAAAGGCATAATGAGTTTTTGGAACGATGTACTCACCGTGGAACGCTGCAATAAATATATAGAACATATTGCGACTGTGTTGCCCATTGTGATCGCGCGTAATGGGCAAGCATCAGGAAAGTAGTACTGTGCAGTAGTATTGTAAGTACAGTATGATACAGGTAAGTATGGCACAGATTTTTTATTTCGCAATAGTCAGAGTATAAAGTACAGTAGTTACAGTTTTTTCTTTACAGAGAGAGCAGCATCAGCCATCAGGTTACATACAGTTGTATTTAACAGTTGTCAGAGTATACAGTACAGTAGTTCCAGTATACAGTAGACTAGTTTGACAGTAGTACAGTAACTGCCTACTAACTGGTCATTTTTTTTCTTTTCAGAGAAAGCAGCACCAGCCATCTAAAGTAGTACTACATATTCCACAATGCCATAATACAGTACGCACATACAGTAACTGCACTAATTTTTTGTTTTTTTGTTTTCTTGTCGTTTCAGGAAAAAAGGGTGGCCTGGGGGGAGGTGGGGTGTTGTGTCCTGTCTAATCTGTTTGTACAGTATATAAACAGCAGTATTGATGTACACTTAACCTCTCCTCTCTCAATGAACTACTGTACTGTACATGGAATGAGCAACAAAATAACGACGGAAAAAATAATATTACTATGTACAGTATACAGTATATATATATATATATATATACAGTATACATATATTATACATTACAGTGTATATATTATTACATAATATTCTTATAAATGTGCATAATTCATGTTTCTCCATGTTTTACAAATGTTTTCTAAATGTTTATCCAATTTCAATCTGCCAGAAGAACTTAATAACGACTGCATTATGTATTATTCATGATTATTTTTATATTTGTATTTTTTTGTTCCTGATGAAATAAAATAAATATTTATTCACATTCCTGCTAATCATAATCATTGACAACCACCCCCGCCCCCCCCCCCACACAGTATAAGAATGAATGTCAAAACAACATGAATCAGTTAATGTTTTTTTTACTCTCAATTCTCACAATGCTGTGCAAATCAGATTTACATTTCAAATTCGAGAAGGGATTTTCCAAAGCGTTACCATAAACAAGCCTCAAAGGGTTGGGGGGGGGAGTTGGGTGACTCATGTGCAGTAATCAGCTAGCTCCCATCTCAAAGAGGCTTAGAGTACACGCAGGCGCAGTGAGGCGAATGACGCTCGGCTAGGGACAGATTAAAAACACAATGACTAACTTCAGAAAATGAATGACTCTGTGGAGGTGTCTGTCGAAAAGAGTTTGTGTGTGCGTGGGGGAGGGATGAAGGATTAGTTGTGCTGCAGTTCAAAGAAATTACATACTGTAGAGTAGAGTACAGTAATTTCAAAAGGCAGTTCATCATAATAAATTGATCAATAAACCCCCAAATACAACCACCAAATACAGTACATAAAAAGCAAGTCACTTTATCTCCCGGTGCCTCAGGCACCAAAAACATACAGTAGATTGTGAGCTCCACGGGACAGGGAGGGACCTGTGCCTGCAAAATGTCTCTGGAAAGCGCTACATATACTGTAACTAACAGCGCTAAACAAAAACATGCTATTATTATTATTATAATATCAAGGTGATGCTCTGTGCAAATCAAATTCGAGAAGGGATTTTCCAAAACGTTGCCGTAAACAAAGTCTCAAAGCTCCCGTCTCAAAGAGAATTACACGCAGGCGCAGTAAGGCTTTGTTCTGTACTGTAGCTTGGCTATGGACGGATTAAGAACACAATGGCAAGATTCAGAAAATTAACGACTCTGTGGAGAGGGGGGGGGTTGGGTGACTCATGCGCAGTAAGCAGATAAGCAGCTAAATAGCTCCCATTTGAACAAGGATTACATGCAGGTGCAGTGAGGCTTTGAAGCTTGGCTATGGACGGATTCAAAACACAATGGCAAGATTCTAAAAATTAAAGACAGCCGCATGAAGTTCAAAGCTAAAGACATATTTTAATTTCAAAAGGCAGTTCATCATAATAAAACACCCCCAAATACAGTACGTAAAAAGCACACAAATCAACCATGTGCAGTCAAACGCACAGGGTCGCAGACAAAAGCTACAGTAAGATGGTTTTGCAGGCTTGTGGAGAAAAAAAATTACAATAAAAAAAAAATTCTTAATTTTTTTTTTGGTCAGTCACTCAGGCAAGCAAGCAGTGGTGGGCGAAGTTACAGGCGCATGCGCAGTAAATTCCTGCTGTCAAGCAGGAATGTGATTGAAACAAGACACACGTTCAAAGGAATGGTGTGGGAGAGATGTACTGCATTGCACGGAAGATAAGAAGTTGAAATACGCTGCAGTTCAGTTAATTATCCTGAGCGAGGGGAGAGCGCTGTATACTGTATGCAGAAATGTGACACTGTTACACTACTGTACACGCCTATGCGTTTCAACAATGTTCAAATGAGACATACTGTACAGCAGCACAGCACCGCAAATGCATGTATACTTTAAATATGCAAATTTACAATTACTGCCCGCGCACACACAGACTGTGTACTGACGTAGGTTGAACCGCGAAGGTATTAGACTTCCAAGACAACAGCTCGCAAACGCCCCCCTGAGTTTTTACACGGCATTGCAGTATTGCAGACAGCGAGAATAAAATGCTAATATCATGAGCGCGAAAATAACGCAGTTCATTCCGGGCGAAAACGACACAAAACCGCACATAACCGGGATAATCTGAAAATCGCGGATAAAGCCGATTTAGACTAAAGGCGGTCGCCACTGTAGCTACATTAATCTACACTATATAGGGAACAAATACTTAAATTCACAAACATTGTGGCCACAATTTACACTGTGTATGTTTATGTACTTCCTTATGAATTGAGACTGGATTCATGGGAGGAGCTATATGAGGAGAAATATCTAAATACGATATACTGTACTGCAGCTTTTGATAAAAACCACAATCAACTACTACAGGGTCAATTTGTTGCACCCCACAGAGTAACATGATAACTGTGGCAGTGGTTCTTCATTGTACCTACCTGGTTCCTTCCGTGATAACCTAACTCTGACAACCTCAATCTGAAGCAGACATCTAGTTTCAACTGTTCTGGATTATCCTTGTAATGCTGTGCTGCCCGCAGACCAGACCAGTCCCCAGTACTGAGGTGGTATGGTAGTATACCACGCACCCACAGCAGTGAGGGAATGCCAGAAGTGTGGTAGAGTGCGTTGCCGGGTTTGGTGAGAGTAGAGTGATTAAGTACTTGCCGAGTCCGGGGCGCCAGAGGTCAGAGTAGTGAGTCTGTAAACCAAGGGTCGAAGGAGAGAGAGAGCAGCGAAGTCGAAGTCCGTAGCCAAGTCCAGGAGTAGAGAGGTACACAAAGTCAAGGGAAGCCGGGGTCCAAATCCTGAGAGGGCAGTCAAACAAGCTGGATCAGCAACTAGAACAGGAAAAGAGCAGAGGGCCAGGCACAGAACTCTAAACAGCACAAGGCTACTAGAAGCTATGCAGAGCGAAGAAGGAGAGGAAGGACTGGGGTAATAAAGGATGGCTGACCAATGGAGGGCAGGGAAGGAACGGAGGTGTGTCTGGGTTGCCTCAGGGATATGTTCGGGGCAGAGAGGAGGAGGAAGCCAGGTGTGTAGCTGGGCCAGGAGGCGGAGTATTCCGCGATGAGTGGGGGGCGAAGCCATGAGTGCAGGAAGGGGAAATATTAGGCTGGGTATGCGCGCACCCTGTAAGACTTGTGCGCGTGCAACCCGGAAGTGCGGCAGCGTCCCTCGCCGCCAGAGGAGAGGGCAGCGACGTACAACCGCCAAGAGAGGATGCCCGACGGGGAACAGGGGAAGTCTGCTCAGGTAGGGAGGGGACCTGACACGGGGAATGCGTCCACCGGTTCCTTACAATCCTATTGTTGTCCTACGGGGAACTCTCCGGGGATACGTTGTAGCATAATTTGTAACAAGCTCATTGCTACTGCTGCGGCCCATTTTATTCTAAAACATCACCGCATTTTTCCTGGATTTTTTCTCGAATGCGACGCACTTCACCAGGTGCATGCCGCATTCATATTGCGTTCTCAGCCGCGGGTCATGCGCGGGTCATGCGCGGTTCATGCGTTTATTGAGAATAGTTCGGATTTAATAGGTTGCAATTCTTCGCGTGTCCGCCAGATGGCAGATATTCATGAATTGTAATGCGCATGTGCTTCAGTAATGTGTCGACTTGCAGGTGTTTCGTTTAAAAAAGATACCACAGTGTGCTATTGTAAATTGGCCTTGAGACTGAAGGAAGAGGTTACAATAATGTATCAATTTAGGCTTTTCATATTAAAGAAAGACAAAGACCAGTTTCTGTTATTCTCCAGAGACCCGCCACCATGAGTGTTCAAGTGCAGCCCGTTTTCCAAAAACCCGAGAGAACTTACGCGTATTTTATATGGGCCGATTAATGCAACAGATGATAAGATGGCAACAGTTGTTCAAATTTATCAGTATTTTATCGAAAACTATGACTTTTACAAATTTTCGCCAGCTTCTCATGTGTGGAAGCGTGCAATAAGGAAAAGGTTATGTAGCGATCCATGTTTTTATCGTATTGATCCCGAATTTATTGGAGGGTATTGGTGTGTATCACCGGCTTTTTCCTGTATCTATGATCATGCAGACGGCAAAAGGCGAAAGGTCGTGTTAAAACCAACTAAGAAACGACAGTCGCTGGCAAGCAATGCGCCAGCACCAGCACCGGCTTCCAACCCCTGCTGTCTGTCCACGCACGGACACCTGCAGCCTGAGCCGGATTTCGCGTGCAGTTTCGAGCAAGCTTGCATGTACCTAAGTGATTTTCAGCCTCATCAGCTGACTACAGGTATAGTAGTCCCGCTGCCAACTGTCAACGGGTATGATCAAGAACACTGGACTGGCAGTGGCCCGGCGCCGGTGCCAGCTGATTGGGAAATTCTATGGTGAGTATTGTTGCCGTATTATTTTCTGTTTTTTTTTTTTTTGATAATATCAATATCGGTGCGATTCAAAAGTCAAGCGATTCTCCTGTAAACAATATATTGGCTGAGTGGTTTCTACAGTACTGTACTGCAGATACTGAACAATTGGTGGAACGCATGTGCATTGGAACCTTCTTGAAACGCATATGCGTGTCATCACATCGACGGTAGGCGCATGCGCATGTGAACAGGAGACGCCCCCCGAGAAAATTATTGGTGGGACTGACTAGGAACTTCTTTAGGGGACTGACCATTACAGTAAAACTTTTCTTTTTGTTTTTCCTCAGTAAAGAAAACGGCTAATGGAGGGATTTCGATGGATAATATCGCTTTGTGTAACAATGCCTGCACATTGGTGAATCGGATTTAAAAACCCACGTACCGGAGTCTACAGTTTAGTGGCCGTTGTTATTGATTAGGATAGAATACTGTACCTGAAACAGTATGCTAATGTTTTCCGACCGTACAGTATACAATACTTTTTTATATACAGTATACTGTGTAATAAACCCGAAAAAATAAAAAGTATGCATTTATTCTACATGTATTACAGTACATACAGTATGTGTCTTCTATACAGTACCAGTACATACTGTACAGTACAGTATGTGTCTTCTATTTTTTTTAATACTCTTGTGATGTGCAGTACTGAGCATGCCTACAGTATACAGTACAGTATGCCTGGACAGTAGTGTACATTCTAGAAACACTGTATTTTGTTACAGTATCAAAGGAGCCAATGGAACAATTTAAAACAAATCAACATGTTCTTTTATTGGTGGAGTAAGTACAAAAACATTTATTTACAAATACTGTACAATGTAAAAACATTTTAAGTGCACAGCAATTCAAAACATCAACAGGTGAATGGTTTACTGCTAGTGAAAACATTTATTTACAGAAAGTAAAAACATTTACAGTCGGTCAGTATGGTTTACAGTCACATGTTATAAAAAACAATTCTTTATTCATAAAATATACAAAACGCAACATCTCCTTTATTAAAGAACGGCAAGTCAAAACATTTACAGTGGGATGGTGTGCAAAACAGTCAGTCAGGCCTGCACCACTACAGTCCTCGAGGGCAGCAAACAGGCCCGGTTTTCAGGGTAACCTTTGAAAACCGGGCCTGTTTGCGGCCCTCGGGGACTGGAATTGTGCAGGTCTTGTGTACAGTAAATACAAACATTTTTTTAATAATACAAGTTAAAACACACATCTCCTTTATTTAAGTACAGCAGGTCAAAATATGTACAGTACAGTTCAACACAACAGTACGGTCTTACCTGTGATTAAAAAAAATCTTTATTCATAAAATATACAAAACGCAACATCTCCTTTATTAAAGAATGGCAAGTCAAAACATTTACAGTGGGATGGTGTGCAGAACAGTCAGTCAGGCCTGCACCACTACAGTCCTCGAGGGACGCAAACAGGCCCGGTTTTCAGGACAACCTTGAAAACCGGAAGTTTGCGGCCCTCTGGGACTGGAACAAAACATTTACCAAACATTTACAACAGTTGAACACTAACTCAAATGCGTACCCCACCAGATTGTCCTTCCATGGCCGATGCCTTGCATGGCGCAAAATGCCATTAATGCAGTCTCGAACGCTTTTCATTACAGGATCTATAATTGAAAAAAAGCGCCGCAATTCATCCAGAATGGTCTTTCTTAAATTGTCAGGAAGCGCCTTTTTTAGGCGATTTCCTTCGTAGTTCCCTTTGAAGGCCCAGTCGCAGTACAACAAGTAGGACACATGGTGCTTAAAAATTAACAAGGCATACTTGTGGGGTGCACCCTATACTTCTCCCTGAGTGCCGGTGTCATACCGTGCACCGTATCGATGCAAGCGAATGTAGGTCTTCTGTGAGCGGGTGTGCTTGTGGCGGCGGGCGAGGGTAGGTTGTCTGGGAGGAAGCTTTCCTCCTGTCTTGGTCACCGTGTTGTCTCCTGGCGTGGTCTTGACGGGGTTGACATGTCCTCCTCAACGGCATACATGTACACAAAATCTTCTGGTGGAGGGGGTGCGCTTGGTGATGTAAGGTGGTCGATGCTCCCATTCATCACATCCATGCCACCCTCCTGCTCCGGCGTCGGGGAAACAGGGGCATGAACACCGAGCAAATGATGTATCCCCGCTATGTCAGCCTCTATCTTCTCCATCCGTCGATCCATCCGTTGATCCATATTTAGCATCCGTTGCTCCATATTTAGCAGGGTCTCCAGAAGCAGATCTATCTTTGCCAGCACAATAGAGTTCCCGGGGATATCCACACTTATTCCATTCAGCATCCGGTCTAACGAGCTGCTTCTTGTGCATGGCGAGCTGTGCACATCTGGGTGGATGGGTGCTACGGAGGATGAGATGGGGGTTCCATGGAGAGAAGCAGCAGCGTCGTCGAAGAAGGGTAGAGGAGGTGACCTGTGGATATCCGGTAGAGGGGAAGCGGCAGCATCGTCGAAGAGGGATGGGGAAAGTGACCTCTGGATTTCCGGGCGAGAAGCGGCAGAGTCGTCTAAGCGCAAAGGAGAAAGTGACCCGTGGATTTCAGAGGCACCAGCGGCAGCGTCGTCGAATAGAACTGGCGAAGATGGCCTGTGGGTTTCCGGGAGGGCAGCGGCAGCATCGAGGACGAGTAGTGGAGAAGACGGGCTGAAGATTTCCGGGACAGCGGCGGCAGAGTCGTCGAAGCGTATGGGAGAAAGTGGTCTGCGGGTTTGATGGGTTGGCTGCCATTTGTTTTGCGTGGAGTGTACATCACCGTATTTCTTCTTGACATAATAAGGCTGACGTCTATTAAAACCCTTAGCCTTTGGGGTCAGCAGAAGGTTTTCTTTATTGGCCTTAGCCTGTCGCTTTGGCCTTGTTGTGGAAACGGCTGCCGCTTTTTGCTTTTTCTGCATGACAGGCACGGCAGAGGCAAGTGGGTTCCTGCGTCCATAGAATCGGGGTTGATCCATGGAAGCAGATGGCACAATGCAGTATCTGGACAAGGGAAAATTCAGATAAAGATCATCGAGTGGTGGGCTATGCAAAGTGTGAACCTTTAATGCATGGCGACGAGGTACAGGTGTTGAAAGTGGGCGTACTCTAATGTGAGTCATTAACGTATAAATACACCATCCATTTTGTGGATTCACTGCACATTGAATACACATCGACTAAACATCGAATATACATTCTTGTGTTTGTATTTCTTTCTACTCGCAGCAATGCCTGTTAAAAAGATTTCCAAGGAGCTCAGCATGCGAATTAAGGAGATGTACACGAGCGGACACCGAATTGCTGCTATCCAACGCTGGTTAGCTACTTCTGGCATCATTGTGCCAGCAACCACCGTGAGCTATCATGCACACGGAAAAACCAGAGAACGCAAAAGGGCACCAAGGGTAACTAACGCGTAAGAATATTTATATAACTTAATTTATTTTTTTATATAAAATATTGTACTGTAGATCTACTAGTGTACTGTAATAGTGTACTGTACAGTAGATCTACTGTATCTAATTTTATAGTTATTTCGGTATATTTATATTACAACAGTATATATATTGTTTATATTGCTGCATATTAATAGAACAATATATTGTGTACTGTAGATCTACTGTATCTAATATTTTTGTTATTTCGGTATATTTATATTACAACAAAATATATATTTTTTATATTGCTGCATATTAATACTGTGGAACAATATATTGTGTACTGTAGATCTACTGTATCTAATATTTTAGTTATTTCGGTATATCTATATTATAACAGTATACAGTATATATTTTTTTATATTGCTGCATATTTATAGAACAATATCTCATTGTATACTATTTTTACACCAAATGATGTGCTGTGCTTGTGACCTACTGCACTGTAACTTATCGGATTGTTTTTCTTTACATTGTAGGGAGACAACTCTTCTGGTCGACAAAATAAGTGAGGAGAATGATGAGAAGAGTGCATTAAGGGTCAAATACACTCTGGAGGAAAATCACAATCTGACTGTATCCAAGACCAGCATAAAGAAGATGAGACGCAGAATTGGATGGAAATATGGACGTGTGAGGTTAGTACTGGACAGTACAGGAGGTAAAAGTGTTGTTTAAGAAACTGTACTGTACCGCTAAAATTATTTATTCCTTGTCATTACAGAGCGTACCCCATGATAAGGGATGTAAACAAAATCAAAAGAGTGGTCCAGGCCCAGGCATGGATCGACAGCGGAGAAACTTTCCAGGATTGCATCTTCACTGACGAGTCTACTGTATCGCTGGAGAGATTTGCCACCTTTGCATTCCACAAAAAAGGTTGCATATCTATGAAGCCACAGCCAAAACACCCCGTGAAGATGCATGTGTGGGGTGCCATCTCTAGGCGTGGACCAGGATGCATTGTCATCTTTGAAGGTAAAATATATAAAATATAATGCAGCCTTTTGCACTGTACTGTACTAGTGTAGCCTTATGCACTGTACTGTACTATTGTGCAGTGTTTTGAGCACTTTTCGTTTCTTGTTATAGGAATCATGAATAAAGCTTTCTTCCAAAACAAAATTGTGGCTGAGATAGTGGAATACATCACACGTGAGTTCCCGGATGGTCACCGTTTCTACCAGGACACGATCCGAAGCACACCGCGTCAACAGCGCATATCCTTGAGCGCGGTATTAACTGGGTGAAGACGCCAGCAGAGTCAGTGCGGTTACCGTGTCTCATTTTTTTCCCACTGTTTTTACTGTGTACTGTATCTCTTAAACTAATTGTCCTTTTTTTCCAATGACAGATCGCCAGACTTCAATCCGATCGAAATGGTCTGGCATAAGCTGAAGGACCATATCCGGAAAGTGGTGAAACCCTCCAAAATGGATGAGTTGGCGAAAGGCATACTGAGTTTTTGGAACGATGTACTCACCGTGGAACGCTCCAATAAATATTTTGACCATATTGCGACTGTGTTGCCCATTGTGATCGCGCATAATGGGCAAGCATCAGGAAGGTAGTATGGTATAGTACTGTACTGTAGTATTGTAAGTACAGTATGATACAGGTAAGTATGGCACAGATTTTTTCTTTCCTAATAGTCAGAGTATACAGTAGTTCCAGTATAGACTAGTTTGACAGTACTAACTGCATACACAATGCCATAATGCCATAATACAGTATGCTTCTACAGTACAGTAACTGCTCAATTTTTTTCTTTCCAGAGAGAGCAGCACCAGCCATCTGGTTACATAGTATATAACAGTAGTCAGAGTATACAGTAGTTCCAGTATAGACTAGTTTGACAGTACTAACTACCTACTGTAGTCCAATGTGGAGTAGCTATACAGCACACAATGCCATAATACAGTATGCACCTAACTGCTCAATTTTTTTTCCAGAGAAAGCAGCACCAGCCATCTAGTACTACACATCACACAATGCCATAATACAGTACATACATAACTGCACTATTTTTTTGTTTTCTTGTCTTTTCAGGAAAAAAGGATAGACTGGGGGAGAGGGGGGTGTTGTGTACAGTCTAATCTGTTTGTACAGTCAGGTGTACAGTATATAAACAGCAGTAATGATGTATACAAAACCTCTTCTCTCTCAATGAACTACTGCTGCGGCCAAGTTTATTCGAGCATTTGCCCATTCTTGGCCGCAGCAGTAGCCTGGCGCGCGCCCGAGAGTGACGGGCGCGCGCCGAAGCAGCGGAAGAGCGCCCTCCGATCGGGGCGCTCTCCCTACCGCTGCCGGGTCCGCCGGGTCCCCCGGAACCCCCTGCCGCCGTCCCGCGATCGCGGGACACCAGGGCTCCCTCGGGGAGCCCTGGAAGCGCGTGCAGGGGGCGCACGCTCCCGAAGACGCGTGACCGCGCGGCACGCCGAGGGGCGGCCACTAGCAAGCCGGGAAATCTCCCGGCTTGCGGATCTGGCCGCAGTGCGATAAACTGTGTCGCCACTGTACTGTACTGTACACAGAATGAGGAAGAAGATAAAGACGGAAAAAATTATATTACTATACATATATTATAAATTATATATTATTAAATAATATTATTATAAATGTGCATTATTTATGTTTATCCATGTTTTATGAATGTTTTATAAATGTTTATCCAATTTCAATCTGCCAGAAGAACTTAATAAAGACTGCATTATGTATTATTCATGATTATTTTTATATTTGTATTTTTTGGTTCCTGATAAAACACCCCCCCCCCCACACCTACAGTACATCAAAGTAAAAGAATGAATGACAAAACAACATGAATCAGTTAATAGTTTTTTTAACTCTCAATTCTCACAATGCTGTGCAAATCAGATTTACATATCAAATTCGAGAAGGGATTTTCCAAAGCTTTACCGTAAACAAAGCCTCAAAGGGTTGGGGGGGGGGGGTTGGGTGAGTCATGCGCAGTAACCGCTAGCTCCCATCTCAAAGAGGATTACACGCAGGTGCAGTGAGGTGACTGACGCTCGGCTATGGACGGATTAAGAACACAATGTCAAGCATCAGAAAATTAATGACTGTGGAGTTTCAAATCCTTGAGCGAGCCTTGTGTGTGTTCGTGGGGGAGGGGGCTACAGGGTACAGCTGCATGAAGTTCAAAGATAATGACATACTTTAATTTCAAAAGGCAGTCATCATAATAATATGATCCCTACACCCCCAAATACAGAACGTAAAAAGCACACAAATCAACCATGTGCAGTCAAACGCACAGGGTCGCAGTCAAAAGCTACAGCACAGATTGAATATCGTAATACAGTATCAAGATGGTTTTTGCAGGCTTGTGGAGAAAAAAAAATTAGAATATAATTTTTTTTTTTTTTGGTCACTCACTCAAGCAAGCAGTGGTGGGCGAAGTTACAGGCGCATGTGCAGTAATCACCTGCTGTCAAGCAGGAATGTGATTGAAACCAGACACACATTCAAAGGAATGGTGTGGGAGAGATGTACTGCATTGTAGAGAAGATAAGAAGTTGAAATACCCTGCAGTGCAGTTAATTATCCTGAGCGAGGGGAGAGCGCTGTATATGCCAAAATGTGACACTGTTACAGTACTGTACACGCCTATGCGTTTCAACAATTTTTAATGAGACATACTGTACAGTACAGCACTGCAAATGCATGTATACTTTAAATATGCAATTTGACTATTACTGCACGCGCACACACAGACTGTGTACTGGCGTAGGTTGAACTGCGAAGGTATAAGACTTCCAAGACAACAGCTCGCAAACGCCCCCCTGAGTTTTTACACGGCATTGCAGTATTGCAGACAGCGAGAATAAAATGCTTATATCACGAGCGCTAAAATAACGCAATTCACTCCGGACAAAAAAAAACAAAAAACGCATCTGACCGAGATTATCAGAGAGCCGCGGATCTAGCCGATTTAGACTCAGGGCGGCCACCACTGTACTTACAACTTTACAGCAACATGTTGCTATACTTTGCGCCAAGCGCTTAAAAGTACTGGTTAATAGCCACCTAGCTCCTAGTGAGCATATACTAGGACATAATAGTACCAGTTCAGCACATATTTAAGTTGAGGTATGTCCTCATTAACCATATGGTGTTCATTTAACCATATGCTAGTAGGTTATCAGGTCCTTAGTGATATGTCAGTACTAGATATACTGAGGACATATTGAGGACGCGGGTCATGCAGACCATCTGCCCATACAAACCCCCAAACAGCCGTCTTCACAAAGAGACCGTAGCACTGTATTGATCAACACTTAAACAAAATGAGGGCACATTAGCCCTCAACAGCCATCTCCACGTAGAGACTTTATTGCTGTAGTGATCAATACTTAACTACAAGGAGGGTATATATGTTAAGAGGTGCTCACAATCCCTCTAAGGTGTTT
Source organism: Ascaphus truei (assembly GCF_040206685.1). Classification (NCBI taxonomy): domain Eukaryota; kingdom Metazoa; phylum Chordata; class Amphibia; order Anura; family Ascaphidae; genus Ascaphus; species Ascaphus truei. The sequence continues at coordinate 385,480,021 of NC_134485.1, forward strand.
ATATTATAAATACACCAGAGTTCATGTCTGTATGTGCATAGGTTTTTATACCCCACTTTATTTTAGTGATTGAGTTTATTAAAGTATTGTTTTCATCTATAATTCAATAAGCAACACACATATTAGGGGGTTAAAATATGTTTAATAAGACATTTCTTAGTGCCAATTACCACACGATCAGTCCAGTTGTAATATACAAGTATATTCACATAGGAGAGTGCACTGTAAGGGTAATTTGGTGGAGAGGCACCACAGTCTGTGGATAGTACTCCACCCTTTTCTCTTTCAAATTGTCCTTATTAACCCTTGTGCATACCTATTTATGTTAATAAGTAGAGCGGGTGTGTTCATAGTTACGCTCATATACCAGAGGCAGCATAGTTATGCGGGATGACAACCTCTTATGCACTGCTGCTATGCATTTGAAACGCAAGCAGCTCGGGACGTGCTGACATGCAGCGCGGCTTGCCGTAATGATGTCACCGACCTGCTCTGGATGTCCCTACATGCCGGATCATTAGACTTCTGAGACGCAGGTGTCGCTGTCATGTAGCATAGCGTGTCACAATGACGTCACGCAAAGCCCTGGATGGGTGCAATTTTTAGGACATTTAAGAGAGGACTACAGAGAATCCTGCGATGATGCCCCTTGAAGAAGTTTTCGGACAAAACGCGTAAGGCGAGACGACAAACAGAGAAGAAGTTGCTGTGCACTAGTACTGTGAGGGACGGCCCAAGACTTTTTGGATTCCACTTATTCGGTACTTGCTGTGGACGGACACCATGAGGTTCCATTGAAGAGGTTCCTTTGGACTGTCCACCACTACATAACCCAGGGTGATCCCACTGCCTACAATTGCACTCTGTTTGTAAGTTTTACTGTTTTTAATACTATGTCTATATAAATCTGCACTGTGTCCTCTCCTCTATTTTTTGGGAGCTTCCTGTCTACCCTGCTGCTGATGATCTACAAACCTGAGTTGGTTCCTCATAATAACCGAAAGGCCCATATTACTCACACTAAATTTGAGTAAGATTACTGTGATATACTATAGGGATTTTATATATATATTTACTCTATTGCGCTATTGTGTGTTTTTCTTTCTTATATTTTTTAACATATTCCTACCTAGATGCGATTGCGCTATTGAACTTTTGCTCACATCACCCTTGCGCTCGAATCCCTGTTCTTATTTTAAGCTGTCTCTGTCTTATGATGATGAATAACATAGCAATTATCAAATGAGAAAACTTTATAATTTAATATTACTATTTCTAAATTGCAGACATTGCAAGGGAGATAAATTATATTCAACTTCTGGACTAAAACCAATGGCTTAAATCAAGACTATGAATTCATGACTCAGGCCCTATTTGATCCTTGGCTTGCTTTCATATTTAGCATATCACTATATCTATCTCAAAATGTTTTTTATTTATTTATTATATTGGCTTCTAACACCTCTTTTGTGCGGTTATTTTATGAATCAAACCACTTTTCTTCACATTTCCCCTGCGACTCCCACCACTTGTGTATGACCTCTTGTTTTAACTCTCTTCGCTTCTCTCCTGTACCATGTTGATTTGTATTTATTTGTAATGGTTCTATCTTATACCCTTCTTCAATCTCTACTCAAAGTTTAACATATTGAGGTATTTTAGTATTTCCTAATGTAGACTATACACAATTTTAAAGCCCTTCTGTGCACAATCCCAGAAATGTTGTCCTTCTGGAGATACTGTATGATATAAAGATCTAAATGCTAGGTGAGGTCTTACAAGTGATTTGTAAAGTGTAATCACTACTGTATTTATCTTTTTTTGCTGCTCATACCTCTCATTATACAACCAGTATCTTGTTGTCCTACCCCATTGCTTTGTTACATTGCTTGTCTAAATTTAAGTCATCTGAAATAGTGACTTCCAGGTCTCTTTCCACTATAATGCTTTTAATCCTAATTTTGTTTATGGATTTTTGTGAACCAAACACATGATTTTGCAGTTTGGGGGCATTAAATTGAAGTTGACAAACTCATGAACATTCCAGAGTGGGTAACATGAGGAGAAAGATAGGGTGACATGGGGGGAGAGCGAGTAGGTGATATAATGTAGAAGTAGAGAATTAATGACATGGGGAGAAGGGAGGTGTGGGGTATAGGTTATGGAATCGTTGTGACCTACCTCTTCTGCTGCATATGTGGGATCAGAAGAAAATACCTACAGATCAAAGCCATTCCCTCTCTCCTGATTAGATCCCCAGCCTCCGTGGAGGCAAGGCTATCAGGAGACATAGGGAGTCAACCCGATCTGCAATTAATCTTTAAGACTTTACAGCGACAAAAACACGGTAGTGTCACTCCCACCCCATGTCACCCAGTCCCCCACAACACCCAGTACCCCCCCCCCATGTAATTCTCTACTCATGTCACTCATTCTCTACACTACAGCTGCACCAGTGGAGGTAAAGTAGAGACCTGCGAGGAGGCTTCTCAAAGGAATGTTTTTGAAGGGGAAAGTCCCTCCTATCCATAGCCCCCCAAGCCACAGAGGGGCACAGAGACAACACTATTATTCCCCACTTAGCCTGCAAAATTAACCCCCCTGTATACTTTATTTACAGCAGTCTCTCCCAATACATGTCTGCACAAAACTTCCTTTCACATCCCCCAAATCCCTCTGTAATCCCTGGACAGACTCTAGAATTGAAAATGCAGCATGCTTTCAGTGACAGGTCAACAGCACACATCTGCTGTCTGCTCAATGTGCACACAGCTTCATTACCATAGTGGATAGCCGCTACGGTTATGAATTATTTTTTATTGTGATGTGTGTTTTGATACTAGTGTAGATGAGCAGGGGGTCTCCTGAGCTTGACCGCATTTGTTTCAGCCTCGGGGACCCCTTACTTCATGAGATACAGGCCCCGTTATGGGTTGCCAGTATCCCCCTGCAGGATTTAAATCCCCCGGTCACATGACCTGGGAGCTTTAAAAGCACAGGGGATACCGGCACCCCATAACGGTGCCTGTATCTCATGCAGTAGGGGGTTCCCGAGGCTGAAACCAATGTGGTTCAGCTCAGGAAACCCCCTGCACATGTACACTATTATTATAATGTATATTTATACAGCACGGTCGCCTGTAAGAGCTGTGCATGGAGACGAGCATCTCCATGCAGTTCTTACAGGCTGCTTTTTTTTCTATCAGCTATCTCGCTTTACAAGTTTAAGCACGATAGCAGGGGGAAAAGGAAAAATCAGCTTGTGCGATCGGGATATATTTGGCTGCACGGACCATAATGCGCTTCACTTGTTAGTGAATCCCGCATTTGGCTTCACTTTATAATGGGTGAGTCAAAAATTCCCAATCGGGCGCAAAAGCTCGTTGCTTAGTGCATAGCCCCATCAGATTTTAAAACTCATTGCAACCTTACAGTATGTATGGTTGGAGTACCCCCAGCACCCCTATACCAGGTTCTGGGTGATCTGGGCATTAACTCGGCATCCCATCTTAAACTAGGGACCCCTATACCGTTCAAGGGATACCATACATCCCTATGCCCATTTACCTTTATGGTCTGTGCTGAAGCAGGGAATTCTAGCACAATGTTTCTCAATATATCCGAGAAACCAGCCTGATTCCCGGGTACATTTTTGGGGCATTCGACAACTCTGGAACCCTGATAGCTAGACACATTCTGACAAGACTTTCTCTGTAAAGCCCCACTTGAAACTCATAGCCTAGCAATCTCTGCTTGATGGCACACCTGGAAAGGTAAACACACAAAAATTCTTTATTGTCGCACATTTTTATAGAATGCATTAACAATCACTGGGCTGACATTCCCGAACCCAATACATGGATCAGAGGTAACCAGATGGGCTTAACCTTTATTGTTGAGCCTGGTTACCCCCTCACATCACAGACATGCTCCTATTCACCATGCGCATGTATGTCTGATTTATGTTTAGTGTTCTAGGGAGTCTAGGGGACTGTGGTCTGTACTATGCAGCCCTGCAATACCCTCTGTACTGTAAATGCTGGCAGGCATGTTAGGAGCGGCAAGTCGGTCCCTCTGCTTGAAGAGCTGCACTATACTATGGTGGTCCCCTTAGCGAGGGATCACCGTGTGTGGTTCTGCCCAAAGAAGTAGTGCGGGAGCGGTACCCCTAGGCTTCCCCGGGGTAGCTGCGAGCCGTACTGTGCTACCATAAGAAGAAGAGTGGGGGTAGTTCCATGATGCATCTCCAGGGAGACTACAGTCCACTTGTGCTACCAGAAGAAGGTGGGGGCAGTTCCCTGATGCCTGTTGCCCGGGGAGCCTGTTGCCCATCCAACTACATCATGAAGAAGGTGGGAGTAGTTCCCTGATGCATTCCCGGGGGAAACTATTGCCCACCCAACTATACTCCTCAGTGTGAGTGGGCAGGTATCTGAGGAGGGTTGCCCGATCCGCAGGTGCCAGAACATCTGTTTGAGGAGCTGCAGCCATGCCCAATGTGGCCCCCGAAAACAGAGCTGCAAAATGTACTTTATTCAAACCAAAATGGTGGTTCCCCATAGGCGGTTTAATATCAACTCTGCAGTCTTTCACCAGATGTTTAGGACCTTGCAGCACCTTGAGGCGTGCAAGGTGCATAGTTGATACAGTAGGAATCTGTCATAAACCACAAAATATATGTGAAATTGAGGAAGTCAAATTAATTTTGCAAATGGAATAAGAAGCAAGTTCATGCTTTAATAATGTATGATGTTAAAAATTTTAATTAGTTCATTATCTGGTATCGACTGGAGAAATAAGATTAGCAAACAAAAGGAAACAGGTTTTTGGGTGTGCTAAAAGACAATTACATTACGCAAATTATTAAAGGAAGCAACTAGGAAAGAGACATTGCTTGATTTAATAATATCAAACAGTATAGAAGTAATTACAAATATTCAAGGGTGGGAACATTTTGGAAACAGTGATCATAAAAGTCTAATTTAAAATACATTTTCAAAATCCCCATATTACATGAGAAGATCAACAAAGTCTTGAAAATAAGATTTTAGTAAACTAAGGAAAAATCTAAATGGAATTATAATGAATGTAACAAAAGTGGTGAAAAGGCAATCAGATAAGCAAAAAAGAAAGTGAAGATCAACAGTACAATTCACCTTGAACAACATTAATAACAAACAACAGAAAACAGAATATAGGACCCTTCCAGTATGAGATGGGCAGGGAAATTATTGGGGATAAGGAGAAGGTTGAGGTATTATACATATGTACTGCACCGACACACTTTATTCGAGCAAATACCCAGTATGTACCTGGCAGATACCTGGAATGCGCCGCTCCTCACCTCTGACAAGCCCCGTTGCGTTTGCCTTCCCAGCCTGGGTTCATGCCTGGCTGACGGGCGGCTGATCTGTTAAATGATAATGATTAGGATTTAATAGGCTGCAATGCTTCGCGTGTCTACCAGATGGCATAAATTCATGAATTGTAATGCAGTACATATATATATACTGTGCAGTATTGCAGCCAGGGGGAATAAAATGCTTCAATCACTGCCTGGAAAATAACCCAATGCACTCGGGCAGAAAACAGTCACAAACCTCAATAAACCCGGGTATACCCGAATTCGTGGGACTAGCCGAGCTCGAATAAAGTGTGTCGCCAGTGTAGCCCCCTTTCCCTATACCTAAGGAAAACTATGCATGCTGCTATACCTATTTGCTCACAGGAGGCCTAAACATCAACCGCTGGGAGCCTCGGGTGATCCCTTTCTCCTTACGTACAGTGCCTCCACCTATGAAGGATCCCAGCATTGGCGGGATAACCCCTCACAGGACCCAATTAACACTATACATTTGAATATAATATAACTTCTTTACTATACACACTATAACCATAAATCACACACACAGTACAATACAACAATACAATAACATGAGTGATTACACCCAAAGTACAGAGAGTGCCCTGGGCACCAAAACTTGATATCCGCACGAGCAAACCCACCCAAAGTGTGAGGTAGCGCTACTCCTGTGAACCGTTGTTGCACGTTTATACCTTCCTGGGCACTCCTGTACCCAGGTGCAGCTGTCGGATGAGGAACAGTCAGGTCCCACGCCGCGGGGCCTATAACACCAATCCCTTCACTCCTTAGGGTCTGATCCCCACTCACGAGGTGAGCTCCAGCAGGAGGGTCTCACCAGAATGTCTATGACTCTTGTGACCTTGTTCCAGGCCATAGGACACCGCATAGCCGTCCGGTCACCGGTGCAACAACACTACTATGTACTAAGGAGAAGAGTCCCTATCTGGGGCCTTCCCTACAACACTCTGCTGGGGTGACTCATGGCCTAGCTGGGGCCTAAAGGGCAAGCCTAGGCCTAGTCCAGGGGCACTGCTCCCTGGACACTACCTAGTCTTTTGCCGCCCTCCGTCCGACTGACTCGCATCGTTTTTGCACGCCAAGGGTATTCTATATCCTCCTCCCCTGCATCCCATTCCCGAGGATTCTGGGACATGTAGTCCCACTGTAGTGTACGCAATGCTAAAATGAAAATGGCCACCGCACTACCTGACGAGCATGTGCCGCCTCGCCGTAATGCACATGTGCACCTTATCAAGATGGCCACCCCCACACTCCCTATACGGCGCAGAACTCCGGCAGGCATTCCAGTAGTTCCCCCCTCACCGGAGGTAAGAAGGGGGACTCAGCTACACATAATTTTTTTTTGCATTCTCTATATACAGTATTTCATGGAGGAGTCAATTGCAAAAATATTGAAACATGAAGAATCCACAACCTTCTGTACACATAAAGTAACATTTGGGTAATTCAGGAAGGAGGCAAAAGAGGCTTCATAAAATGAAGGCAAATAACTCACCTGGCCCTGGTGGCATGAACCCAATTGGTCTCTAGAGCTAAGTTAAAAATAGCCAGACAATCATATTTATTATTCAAGGGGACCTACTCTCATAGCTTCAAAGTGCGACACTCTGCTTCTAAAGTGCTGTTTCGAAGTGGATTGACATGCTTTGCTATTCTGTAAGCCCATCTCGCATTTCCAATCTGTGTCTAAATGTCTTTTTTTAGAAGCAGTTTCACTCTGGCTCTACCAATTGGATTGGTTTGTCAAAAAAGCCTCCAAGTCGCAATTTTTGACAAAAACTGCCATTCTCGTAGCTCCGTTATGCAAACCGCTTCTAAAAACTCATATTTGTTTCGTGCCACCTCAAGGGTGGTGAGATTGGTATTGTGAGTTACATCAGAGCCTGAAATATGGGTTTGACTAACAGAGCAAAACACATATGTCAGACTGGTAATGAAGTTAGCACCAACTCTGGTCATTTTAAACATGGATTAGAGATACCATTTGCAGTAGAGATTAGAGTTTTTTTCTCACATTTTATTCCGCTACTTCTGAACATGGTTTACAACTTCAGAGCTACTAGTATAGGCCCCAATGACTCCATTAGCATAGGTTCAGTACCACAAGGAGGGAGCTAGAAAACAACTAAAGAATCACAGAACTGTAAATCCTGAAATCAAAAGTTGAAAAGCGGCTTGAAAGTTCAATAAGGGATACAATTCAGGAATACTAGTGGGATAACCAAATTATTAGTAATAGTCAGTATGATTTATGAAGAATAAGTTATGCCAAACTAACATTATTCATTTATTTGAGGAGGTAAATCCGACACTTCTTTATCCCAGACTGTGCTGAAAAGCTGTGTAATACAGAAGGCATATCCTTATAGCAGTGCTCAACCAATCCACTCGCCCGTGGCAAGTGGATTTTGTGAGCTGGCAAGGCGGCAGAAGGACTGACTGAAGACGGGAGCGGAAGAAGAAGCTGGTGGCGGGAGAAGAGTATCACCATGTCAGCAGGGCCGCAGAGGCGTTAGATGGAGAAAGGCATTTTTACTTTACTGAAGACTTCTTGGTCGGACCACAGAGGCACGCTCCTACCCGGCTTTTCTGCTGCTCCTCACATGGATGTTGTGAGCATGTCATGCTGCCACCGCCATCTAACGCCTCTGCTGCCCTGCTGACATACTATAGTGATCCTCTTCTCCCGCCACCAGCTTCTTCTTCTGCTCCTGTCTTCAGTCAGTCCTGCTGCCGTTGTCCACCGAAGCCAGGTAAGTGAGGGAGGTGATAGAAGGAGGGGAGTGAGAGAGGGAGGTGGGTGAGAGAGGGATGGGGGTGAGTGAAAAAGAGACTTTTACAGTCCAATTTTTATTTTGTGGGGGACGAGTGCCTTTTTTTCTGGCATTTTTTCGAATTTGTCGAGCCCTGCTTATATGGGTCCATGTTAAAATGAGACACGGGTGCCCAATGCTACATCCAATTGACAAAACATATAAAGTAATAAGTATAAAGTTTAAATACTTCAATAATAATAGTAATTACTTGGTTATTTAGTTAAACCCTTTGGCCAAAGCGTCATAAGCCTGCATACCATCAAGGTATAACCAAATAAATTCAGGTCCTAACACTAAACTGTGAACCTTTCCATTTACCTCTGTATGAGGGGAAACAACCACAGTGAGTCCTGTCTATTCAACAAAATGCTAGAACCTCCCAAGTTAAAAGGGTGGGGAGGGGTGAGCTCTGGGAGGAGAGGCCACTTACCCCCAAACAACTGTTGCCAGTCGGGAACAAAATTAACACACACATTCCCAGCACGCTCTAACCAACACCCACCATATTATTTTATATATATTTATACATATATATGTATATATATATGTATTTATATACTGTATATATATATATATATATATATATATACAGTGCTTGACAAATCACCCAAAAATCTACTCGCCGAACCAAAAAATCTACTCGCCACCTAGTCCCGCCCACAACCCCGCCCCTAGTCCCGCCCCCGCTTTTAAAAAAATACATAAATAAAATAAATTGAATAAATTCCTAGTAAGAACATTCGTTTATGACATAAGTTTATTTATTGTATTACATTATACTACAATTGGTCCTTGTTACGTGTGTGTGTGTGTGTGTGTGTGTGTGTGTGTGTGTATGGGAGAGAGAGATTGAGTATGTGTGTGTGTGTTTGTGTGAATAAATATCAGATCTAGAAAAAAAAGCCAGATGTGAATGACTAGTTTCCTGAACCCCTTAACCAGTATCTGGACGTCCCCGCTTCACAATATTTAAAGCAGCAATCCCGCCTGGGATCTTACCTGATCCGCAGTCCCTCAATGTCCAGGTACCCTCATTCCCGCAATGTTATACATTGGAGGGGAGGTGTTCCTTACCTGTCTTCTGGGTTGGGGGGGATTCCGATGTCTCCCGGGTGAAGCTTGAGTGAGATCTGGAAGAAAGCAGTATAGGTTATTTCGGTGTAGTATAGGGCAGTTAAGATATACAGGGTAAATAAGATATCCAGATCGAGAGTGTGAGACAGAGAGTGTGTGAGACAGAGACAGAGAGACAGAGAGGGGAGAGAGACAGAGAGGGGAGAGAGACAGAGAGACAGAGAGGGGAGAGAGACAGAGAGACAGAGGGGGGAGAGACAGAGAGACAGAGAGGGGAGAGACTGAGAGACAGAGAGGAGAGAGACAGAGAGGGGAGAGACAGAGAGACAGAAAGGGGAGAGACAGAGAGGGAAGAGAGGGGAGAGACAGAGAGGGGAGAGACAGAGAGGGAAGAGAGGGGAGAGACAGAGAGGGGAGAGACAGAGAGACAGAGAGGGGAGAGACAGAGAGACAGAAAGGGGAGAGACAGAGAGGGAAGAGAGGGGAGAGACAGAGAGGGGAGAGACAGAGAGGGAAGAGAGGGGAGAGACAGAGAGGGGAGAGACAGAGAGACAGAGAGGGGAGAGACATAGAGACAGAGAGGGGAGAGACAGAGAGACAGAGAGGGGAGAGACAGAGAGGGGAGAGACAGAGAGAAAGAGAGGGGAGAGACAGAGAGGGGAGAGAGACAGAGAGGGGAGAGAGACAGAGAGGGGAGAGAGACAGAGAGGGGAGGGGGGGAGAGAGAGACAGAGAGGGGGGAGAGAGAGAGGGGGGAGAGAGAGAGGGGGGAGAGACAGAGAGGGGGGGAGAGACAGAGAGGGGGGAGAGACAGAGAAGGGGAGAGACGGGGGGTAACTGACTGACGGGGGGAGGCAACTGACTGACCTGGGGGGGTAACTGACTGACTGGGGGGGGGGGGGGTGGGATGACTGACTTTGACTGACTGGGTGACTTTTGACTGACTTGGTGACTGGTTGGGGGGGTGGGATGACTGACTTGGTGACTGGGTGAGGGGATGGGATGACTGACTGGGTGACTGGGTGGGGGGGTGGTATGACTGACACTGACTGACTGGGGGACTTTTGACTGACTGGGTGGGGGGTGGGGTGACTGATTGGGTGACTGTGTGGGGGGGGTGGGGTGACTGGGTGGGGTGACTGACTGGGTGACTGGGTGGGGGGTGACTGACTGGTGGAGGGGGGGGTGACTGACTGGGGGGTTACCTCTGGTGTCCTGCACACACACATTCTCTCTCTCCCATACACACACACAAACACTCAATCACACACACACACACACACACACACACACACAATCTCTCTCTCATACCATACACACACACACACACACACACACACACACACACACACACTCACACACACACTCACACACACACTCAATCTCTCTCTCCCATACACACACACACACACAATCTCTCTCTCATACCCATACACACACACACAGGAAGGGACCTGCGCCGGAGGGGAGAGAGAGAGGGGGGGGGGGGGAAACACCCCGCTACTTCCTCCCGCCCCGCGCGAGCAGCGGGAGCACCGAGGGGAGAGAAACACCGGCAACTGCAGTATGTGACCCGCGCGGGCAGCGGGAACACAGGGTGGGTGGGGGGGGGGGGGGAGAGAAACACCCGGCCACTACAGTATGTGACCCGCGCGGGCAGCGGGAACACAGGGTGGGGGGGGGGAGGGAGAGAAACACCCGGCCACTACAGTATGTGACCCGCGCGGGCAGCGGGAACACAGGGTGGGGGGGGGGGGGGGGAGAGAAACACCCGGCCACTACAGTATGTGACCCGCGCGGGCAGCGGGAACACAGGGTGGGGGGGGGGAGAGAAACACCCGGCCACTACAGTATGTGACCCGCGCGGGCAGCGGGAACACAGGGGGGGGGGGGGAGAGAAACACCCGGCCACTACAGTATGTGACCCGCGCGGGCAGCGGGAACACAGGATGGGGGGGGGGGGGGCGAGAAACACCCGGCCACTACAGTATGTGACCCGCGCGGGCAGCGGGAACACAGGGAGGAGGGGAGGGAAACACCCGGCCACTACAGTATGAGAAGAGACCCGCGCGGGCAGCGGGAACACAGGGAGGAGGGGAGGGAAACACCCGGCCACTACAGTATGTTGAGACCCGCGCGGGCAGCGGGAACACAGGGAGGAGGGGAGGGAAACACCCCGGCCACTACAGTATGTTGAGACCCGCGCGGGCAGCGGGAACACAGGGAGGAGGGGAGGGAAACACCCCGGCCACTACAGTATGTTGAGACCCGCGCGGGCAGCGGGAACACAGGATGGGGGGGGGGGGCGAGAAACACCCCGGCCACTACAGTATGTTGAGACCCGCGCGGGCAGCGGGAGCACCGGAGAGAGGGGGAAGGATGTATTAGTGTATACAGTATATAAATATTTAAAGTGCATTAAATTCCCCCCACCTGAAGCATCTGTCCAAACTCCTCCATGACCGGATCAGTAAATTGTAAATTATAGGAGCTGACAGAATTATACAGCAGGATATGAGGAGGAGGAGGAGCAGCAGCAGACGCGCATGCACGCACGCACTCAACCCCCCCCCCCCCCCATTACTTACCCATGCAGAAAGGGCGGTTTGAAGTCCTGGCAACTCCATCCCGCGTCACAGCCAATCAGCTACGATTTTTTTTTTTTCAAATTTTTTTTTTTTTCCGAACAGGGGATTTTTTTTTTTGCAGAGCAGGGGAAAGGTTACTGGCCACGAGCCAATATCCGATCGCATCTGGCGAGTTGGCGACCGGGTTTGTCGAGCACTGTATATATATATATATATATATATATATATATGTGTGTGTCAAAAAGAGGGCTACTGAGGGTGGCCAATGTATACAAATAAAAGACATATGTCCCTATATTTTGTTTGTATACATTGGCCATGCTCCGTAGCACTTTTTTTTACACATATATATATATATATATATATATGTATATATATATATATATATATATATATATATATATATATAATGTGGTGGGTGTTGGAGTTAGAGCGTGCTGGGAATGTGTGTGTTAATACATGTGTAACCCCCCCCCCTCCCCCAATCTCATGTCGGGTACCCTCGGGGAAAATGGTGTCCTGGTTACTGTGTATAAGATGGTGCAAACCTGCTGGCAACAGGGGGCCCTGAGTCTCATGCGGTGGTATGGGGGAAGATATCAGAAAAGGCTTTTGAGGTAGAGCTGAGTACTACTCACTTGTACAGCGCCTCCATCTCCAACAGATCCCCAGAATGGTAGGGAGGAATCTCTGAAGGAGAACTTCTCTCTGTAACTTCTCCCTGAATGATTCCAGGCTCAGGCAAGAAGGTTTCTATATCAAGGATATACTTTATTTCTCCACGATGCAGACTGCCCATCTTGCAGCCAGGTCACTCAGCCGCACATCAGTGGGTTGTCACCTGAAGGAAGTCCCTGGACAATCACTCCTAGTCTGGGCCCTAGAAGCTGTCCTAGCTCTTCTCTTACTCCCTAATGGAGTAAAAGGAATCTCCCACCTCTCCCAGAGGGAGGGCTACAAAGCCTGCCAGAGCCCTGGCAACTTGCTGGGATAGACTATCCTCTCTCAAGAGGGAGAGGAACTCACTAAATTCAGGAAATGCTGTGCAATAAGTAGTTCCACTAGGCACCACCCCTGTGTCACTGTAATTGGACACAGCCTGATGACACTATATTCACTGCCTCACTGCACAGCATGTGATTTCTGCCAGGAGGAGAAAGAATCATAGCTCAAACTTACCCAGGGTAAACATGTTAAAATGGACATGACATAAAAGGTGATACTGTGTGCTCGTTTGCATGTCATTTCCCAGAATCCCTGGCTGCAGTGGAAGCATTGTATGCTAAGAGATAATGGTGAAATGCAGGGTTGCAGACCTATCTGAGACATGTGAATGTGCTCACAAGTGATATTTTTATAGGCGGTAAGTACAAATTTAGACAAGAGAGTGCATCAAAGTTGTCTACTTAGATTTTACAAGGCTGATATAGTGACACAAAAGAGCTTAGAGTACAAAATATCTCAGTCAACTAAATTTAACACAGGTTGAACTTAATTGAAACAAGGGGCTGAAAAGTTGAATTTACTCAGATTACTTGCAGAAAATAGACGTACAAGATAAGAATGGGCAATTGTTAGGCATATAATTCATGGAAAGACGGTAGGTAGATGTGGGCTCACCTAACCAATCCAATATGCAACATATGATATTTTATTGCAATAATATATCTAATATATTATTATATATATTTTTTGGGAGGGGGGGGTATGGTATAGTGAACAGTATCATGAATGGCAGTATTACTGTATATAAAATATAATGTCGAATCATAAAAATAAACTCAAACCCTACCTCCTTAGGCTTTCAAATTTCATACATCATTTTCTTTCTTAGTTATGTCACACATCATTTTATGATTTAACGATACTAAGGTTCTTTGTGTATAACACACAAACAATGGGATTTCTTTGGTCCTTGAATTGTGTGTGTGTGTGTGTGTGTGTGTGTGTGTGTGTGTGTGTGTGTGTGTGTGTGTGTGTGTGTGTGTGTGTGTGTGTGTGTGTGTGTGTGTGTGTGTGTGTGTGTGTGTGTGTGTGTATTTTAATTGAGTAGGTAAGACTCCTGCCAGGAACAGAGGATATTCAGAACAGAGTGATAAACCAAAATAGATTGACTAGAAAACACTTTTAACAGACGATGCTGATCAAAGAATATTGGAAAGCTTTGTCTTTTAATGTTTAAAACACATTACCTAAAGAGGAAGGGGTATTTAAAAAAACTATCAATATCATCTATCCTCAGTGAAAACACTTGGATAAGCAGAATTTAAAGGATGACAATAGCTAGAAGCTATTCCTAAGCCAGTGAGAGAGATACCAGAATGCGCACTGGCATATATCCCAAATCAATTAAGTCTTATTACTGCAGTATATGCCCTATACTTGTCTTGTAAAATCTAAAATGCAGATAACTCAGTATAAGATCAGCAAAGAGGAAGTGAAAGAAATTGTTAGCGATGACAAAAATATTGAAGGTAATTTAAAAGATAAAATCTGGAATGCTGATGATCAAAGACCAGCTGCAGTTACATTCATCTTTTATGGCACAATTATGTAAAATGCTGAAGTGATGGAATTAAGCAGATTTTATCTGCAAACTTAACCATGAGGGTGTGGTACAAATGGAAAGCATCTGGTTAGAAATTAAAAAAAGAGCTACATTTCAGGATTACAAAACCCGGAAATGTCTATAGAAGAGTATACCCCTAAGGGAAAACCTACTGTTACAGTATTCTGAAGTGCCACCTTAGAAAAAAAATTGGGTGCATTTCAGATATATACAAATAAAAAACAGCAATGTGTGCTGCTTCATTTTGAAGAATATATATATATATATATATATATATATATATATATATATATATATATAAAATAGAAAAATATTACTTGTGAGCACATGAGCACATTCACATGTCTTAGACAGGTCTGCAACCCAGCTTTTCGCCATTATCACCTAGCTTCCACTGTAGCAAGGGATTCTGGGAAATGAAATGCAAATGAGCACACAGCGCCACCTTTTGTCTCAAGTCCACATTACATTATATATATATATTTATATATATATATATAATCTGAATCACGCCGCATAAATCATTTCGGAGCATCCGTTTCCTAAGATAATAGGATTGCAATATTCAGGGCTGAGGATTCTTGTCTGGGAGAAACAAGCTCAAGTTGCTAAACGAATGCTACAGTACATTGACACGGTACGCCTTGGTGACCCACGTGGCTTTCATGGGTTCTTTTTAAGCGGCAAATTAGAAAAATATTAGTTTTAAAAAATAGGAGGCAAGTAGAGCTTTAACTATAGATGTAGCAACCATTATTGTTACTGCAAACACGGCATGAATTCATACTGTAAATACAATATGTCAGAGCTGTTCCATTCAAACATAGCAGAAACAGCAGAAAGGAACCACTTAGCCCACTTAATATGCCCATTTTCCTATCTGTTGCAAAACATCAGATGCAAGTTGATAATTGGCTTTCTTTCTCATATATAAAATTGTTTTATGTCATTCATAGTTTAACACCAGGTGAGACCCAGGTTAAGATAATGCTAAAAAGCAATTTTGGAGGATTGCTGATTTACATTTCCCAGTTTCTTTTGTACTAAAAACATAGTGTCAGTTTCAATGGAGAATTATAGGATGGCATTACATTATACAAGCATACCCCGCATTAACGTACGCAATGGGGCCGGAGCATGCATGTAAAGCGAAAATGTACTTAAAGTGAAGCACTCCTTTTTTTCCACTTATCTATGCATGTCCTGTACTGCAATCGTCCTATACGTGCATAACTGATGTAAGTAACGCATTTGTAACAGACTCTATAGTCTCCCCACTTGCGCACCTCTGCGGTACAGGTAGGAAGCTGGTATAGCTGTTCAGGACGTGCTGACAGGCGCATGCGCGAGCTGCCGTTTGCCTATTGGGCGATATGTCCTTACTCGCGAGTGTACTTAAAGTGAGTGTCCTTAAACCGGGGTATGCCTGTAGGTGATACTACAGTAATGTGGCAACTAAGTACAATTAGGGAATCATTTAAACTTCTCTTGATTGGGCCTTTAACTTGTTGCATGTCAATTATACACAGCAAACACACTTGAATGGTGTTTGCATCTTCTCTAGCAAGGGGCAGTTGCTTCACAGCCTATTGATTAGAACAGAGGTGTGTAAACTTTCCCCCGTGCGCACCCCTGCCTGCTCTCCTCGGCACCTCGCAAAACAACCCCCCCCCCCCCATGTTCGGCCCCGGTGTCAAATGAAGCGCGGGGTCTTGTGACGTCACGTTGCCATGGTAATGGCATGAGGGGTTGAAGGCATGGTTGACATGATAGGGAGTGGGTGACATAGGGGAGAGTGGATAACATGAGGAAGTGGCTGACAGTATCCATTCATCGTGAAACCCAGTGACTTGGAAAGGCGCTTGATCAATGTGATCAAATAATATAAAAGTTGGTGAATCTGAAAAAATCTCGACCTTCCAGGGAATATGCACTGATTCCCTTACAACAGTTTAGGATCCAGGGCAGGAAGGGAGCAGTATCGTCAGGAACACCCAGAAAGAAATACAAAAATAATCATGGTACATTTTGTAAGTAGGTTATCCACAAGAGCCAAGTTTTATAGTTGGATTCACATTTATTTTATGTACTGCACCATGATTATTTTTGAATTTCTTTCTGGGTGTTCCTGACGATACTGCTCCCTTCCTGCCCAGTATCCATTCATCCTCTGGTGCAGCTCTAGTGTTCGCAGGCGTTAGCTGCAGATTGGTGGCTCCCTTCCTTCTACCAGCTCCATCTCTTCTAATGATGTGATCCACACTGTCAGACAAGGTGGGTCAAGCAGGAGATAGGTCAACAGGAATAAATCTTGTGGGATAATGTTTGAAGGTGGGTAAGGGTGTACCCAAACCAGAATCAGAGGTAGAAATTAGGTTTTGGTTTTGTTTCTGCCTCAGATTTGTGACTATAGACCCTCGCCACATTTAGTTTCACTTTAATCTATAGTATTTATGGGGACTGTGATTTCCCTTCTCCCCTGAGCCACCCATCCTTACTGAGCCACATTGTCATGATATCATACGGTATATACACCCACCTTCTTAATCAAATGTAGGTTATTTAATGTACATTATCCAAACAGGATTTCCCACTAATCTGTTTTTTAGCATGTTTGAGAAAATGTAGTTTTAAAGTGGCTTATTTAATAAAGTGCGATAGTGCAGATTCACCACTACCGCATGTAAAGTTCCACTAACTTGAATGGGTTTCCCTGCTGTAGTGCAGAATCGGCACGATCACATGTTTTTTTAATACGCCTCTATGTGCCCTAATGATGTAATTCAAAATATGTCTGCTAACTTTCCATTGTATATACTGTAAGCAGTAGTCGCCATGAAAGATATTATGTTTATCTTTTAAACAAAGGATGGTTCTCTAAAGTTTAGAACCATTTTTTTTATTCTATTATGTTCCTGCTTTGTTCAAGAACATAAATGACGAGTAAAATACAGCAACCCAAAAACATGGTATGTGGATTATAGATCGAGCAAAAAAACTACAGTAAGTTTTGGCTATGAGAGAGAGGCTGAAAAATGCATTCTGGCTTTGAGTAGTCTGCGTTGGTGTTTTATGTGTCAGCTTGTGACATGGGAAGTGATTATGGGAGAACACAGGAAACGTTACTTAAGATGTACAGTGTATTATAACTGGATGCATCAATCATCATGTGTATCATGTGTAAAACCACTTGGTTAACAACTTTCTTAAAACTGATACATAGGTGAAAAATTGGGAGGAGCGCACGAGCCGAATGGAGCAGGAAAGGACCCAAAATCAAAATATATAAAAAGGGTACCTTATTGTGTCATGAGACCCATCCAACGCGTTTCGAACGTCACAGCGTTGGAAGCTGCACAGCCAGCCAGCCACACCAAGGAACGTGAGTACTTTTACCAACTTAGGGGAACCTGCCAATGAGATTGATCGTGGGTGGGCTTGTACTACCCACTACCTGTCTTCAGGAGGACTGTACCCATTATTGTTGTTGCATTATCACTATTCCATATTTGTGATTACGGATTTCCTTTGGATGGTGGTTCTAGCATCATGTTATCATTGGCCTGGCATTGAGCGCTTTTACCTTTTTTCTATCTTAAAACTGATACAGACACAAATATATTTTTTTACTTTCTGTCTTTATAATTTTTTTCAGATAGTTAATACATGTTAATACATTAAATTCCTTAATGTTCTATTTAAGCATAATCGGAGTAAAATATATGAATTGTTTAATTATCAATGTACTTATTTAATAGAAATTAAAGGATGGTCTGGTATAAGATAATAAAAAATTGAAGATTCAGTGGTCATATATTTGCTCAAATATAAGGTCAGGTACACTTAAAAAAAATGACAGTATATGTTGTTGATGTCACCTTTCAAAAAGGTTATTGTACAGGGATTCTGAGCTCCTTTTAAGATTTGGCACTCCAGAGACAAACCTTCAGGACATTTAGATATTAGGGGATAAAACAAAATGGCTACAATCCTCAATGGGAAAAAATGGCTTTCATTCAATATATTTGAGTGCTAATGAGAATGAAAAAATAAAACAGAGTTCTGAATATTTTACAATTGTTTTCATTTCTCAGTTTTCCCAACGACTGGGATGTACAGCCCATTGAAACTGACCTTTATTACCTCATTATTGACACATTTTCTAGAAATGTACAGTACACAAACTCAAAAGAGAAATTGCAATGGCTGGAAAGATATTTCTGCATATTAGCTGGTACCTTTTCATTGTATAGGTAGTAAACTTTATTTTTTTACTGAAGTTTTATTTACAGCTTGAAGGTGCTTGGGTGTGTGTGTGTGGGGGTGGGGGAGGGGGGTGTTGGAGTGGGGGGGGGGGGGTGTTAGGTTACAGAAAAATAGAGGGGAAGGGAAAGACAACACCAGATAACAGTACTGTATTTGCACATCTTTGGAAAGAGAGAAGAACTCCTGAAATGACACTTTGGCTTCACGTATAGCCCTTTGAATTCTGTGCTAAGTAATTTACATTATGAGAACTGAAGTGGGCGAGCTGGGGATAGAAGAAATATTTCCTCTCCAGCCAGTTTCATTTTCAAATACTAAACTACTTGGATTCACTTTGAAATAGTGGTTAAGGGAAGGCATTTAAAACGGGAACCCCCTGTCAGCCTCTGGCTTTTTTCCTGTTGTTCACTCTGCTTCCTTCAAGGCTCACACCAGCGTCTTTCCTCATCTGGAGCACTGAGGGAACACACTCAATCCAGCTATGTGCTATTTCTGCAGAAATGCATGTTTTACAGGGGGAGCTTTGGAAACTCTAGATACCAGCTGCAAAAGAAGTCCTATGAAACACAGTTTCCTCCATTAGAGAATAGCAGGCACACGGCTGCAAGGAGTGCTTGCTTGAAAATAATAGACACTGTGGAGTCAATTACTGGAGAGACCTGATATGTTTAACGCTGTGGCTGCAAAGGGATAACTGCAGTATTTCAACCTGTTACATCAACAGTATCAATTGTATTGTCTTTTAGACAGTAAGGAAAGGAGATCCTGAACAAGTACTCACATATATTATCTCAATTTGGAGATTAAATAAGAAGTGATCTACACCCCGAGAAAATTCCTTTATTACTGCTGAGTAAAGTCAGTGGATTTAAAGAAATCCCAATGCAGTTGTCATTGCTTTTTACCATAATCTTTGCAAACTTTTGCAGTCAAGGCATTACAAACCAGAGTGGATCTATAAAAGCCGTAAGACCCCCAAACCTAAGGCGAGATGGTAAGTGTTATTAATATTTTGTTTCAGTATATTCTTGTTTGCTTGTCTCTGAAGTTGTGTGGCATGTTTGTCCAACCTCCTGAATAAGTTTTTTTGCAAACTCTTTAGCATCTGTTTTATACTAATTATGTTGGGGACAGAAACCCCTGCAAATGCCTTAAATATTGTACTGTATATGGTGAGTGTGTTTTCAGTATTATGTGCTTCCACTTACAGATGTACAGTAGCAGAACTTATTGTTGCCGTTAATGCAATACTTTGTGTTAACGCTGGTGCGATATTTTACAGTAGTGCTATTGAAAACAATAGTTAAAGAAAGAACACACTATTGCGATTTAACCCATCATTTGTGTGTTAACTTGCAGTAACGGAGTAATAACATCTGCTACATCTGTATGTTTGTTTCTGTTAACCTATCTCTGTAATTCAGTAAGAAACTGAATTCATTATTTAGCTTTATTGTTTGCTACGTGTTATTGAAAGTATTTAAGTTTAAACTACAGTCATATTTTAGTTGTATTTTGTACCTTGCATTTTATTTTTGACTTGCAGAAACAGTATACAGTGCATACAGCAATTAGGTATGTACACTGCAGTCATATTATCCTTGTATGCTGTATTAGGAGACCTGGGATCTTCTGGTTTCACCCTGAGCTACAGTACAGGACTGAATACAAGTTTTGTTCTTGGGAAGATGAGATATTTTGGGGGTTTGTTAGTATAAGACTACAGATGTGCTAGAAAAAAAGGATTCTAAAAAAATGCAAAAAATGTGAGGGGGGTAACACTTACAAACTCTCATGGTGATCATGTTTCAGGAGTTCCCAGGTATGGGTTAGAAAGTTGTAACTTTGCCAGAAACAAGCCTCAGCCATTCAGACTGATTTTTTTTTTTTTTTGCATGAGGCCCTTTGATAGGTCTACACATCAATTGATAAAATCCAGAAAATTGCAACTTGATGTGGATGTACAGTACTTATCTTCTACTTTTTTTGTGTACCATACTTTATATTAGCTTATGGTCTTAAAATAACATCCAAAAAACACAGACAATGTGCACATGACATCATATTTTGTTACAAAAAAAAATAGAATGAACTTGCACTCACCAAAAGGAAAATGTAAGCCTATCATTTTCTTTTACTCACTTTTTAAGTGCTGATCTAGAATAATTCTCATCATATTTTGTTACACCTTCAGCACATATACATATATATATATATATATATATATATATATATATATATATATATATATATATGTATGTATGTATGTATGTATGTATGTATGTATGTATATATATATATATATATATATATATATATATATATATAAACTGTTTGTGTATGTAAAACTGTATCAGAGCATGCACTCTATTAGACCCTTGCACAGGGTCTTAAGGAGCTTGTGCTAGTTCTTGAAATATGTACTCCTGCATCATGTACCAGTGCCTCTACCAGCAGGATACTTCTAGGGCGAGGCATTTAATCACTATTACTGCTGTAAAATAAGTTAGTCATTTAGACTTCTGATAAAAGTTTAACAAATGTGACTAGATATACAATGCTTTGCAGAAGGGTATTTGATGCAGTCTAAATTCAGTACCATAGCAGTTTGGACACGACACAGCTGCTCTTCCATCAAAATTGGTAATATATCCACATACTGTACTGTATCTATTTTCAGTAGATTTTCCCAAGGGATTCTTGCAAAACAGGTGCAGATGCATGGGCAACAGAAATCCAGATACACAAACGTTAAGCACATTTCTAAATGTTCCAATTAGTACACTGGCCCGTATTCATTACCTGTATGATGTGAGTTTGTCTTTCCCTTGCTTGGAAGATGCAAGATCCATTCAATTGAAATGTGATTACCTTTACCAGAAAACGTGTAATATAGTTTAAAAGCATAATAAATACAGGTCACTTAGACACAGAAACCAGGCTTTACAGTATGTTTATACCATGTTACCATGACTTTTATGTTCCAATCTCATAATACCATTTGTCACTCGTGTATGCAGTAATGAATTGGTAACAATGGTAACGATTGATAACAATGTATTGAGTTAGGAACTTTGGCTTTGCTAACCTATTGTAAAACCTGTGTGCCAGTGAGTAGGAGGAGAATATGTAAAAGACAGGCAGAGTTGGGTGATGGATTCTGATTTTGCAGCTAGAAAAGGAGGCTGGGAAATGCTGATATTTAAGGGCACAGTTCAGCTGGTTATTAAGCAGCCTGCTATAGGGAGGTAAGTTGCAAGCTTCTGGTGGAATTGCAACTACCCACATGTCAATTACATACATTCAGCCTTTCAATTGTTTTTGCATGTTTACTTAGTTAACTAATTGGTAATGATGGTAACGAATTATTGAGCTCAGAACTTTGGCTTTGCTAACCTACCATAGAATGTGTAGGACAGAGGGGGAAAGGCCAAAAAAGTTGTTACATCTTCCAACTCACAGAGAGTATTTGGCAGCTGAAGGACAGGAAAAGAACTCAGTGGGGAAAATCCGTGAGGAACCAGAGCTTCAGTACTGCGCTTTATCCA
Source organism: Ascaphus truei (assembly GCF_040206685.1). NCBI lineage: Eukaryota > Metazoa > Chordata > Amphibia > Anura > Ascaphidae > Ascaphus > Ascaphus truei. The sequence goes on from NC_134485.1 coordinate 385,502,268, forward strand.
GGCATAATAAAAGGATGCAGCACTGTAAAACAGGACTGTGTCTGGATATCAAATGCATGCCTGCAGTGGGCACCAGCAGTGATGACTATTTGAGATAGACAAGATCTGTATAAAGTAGGAGATGGCGGCATTGTGTGGCAGTTGTCCCTGGCCTTGGGAGAGGGAAGGAGTACTGTCAAATACATCCTAAGGATTGTGGAGAGCAGCATAAGTGGTCCAGAGCTGAGCTGAGTTTGAGCATGAAGAATTCTCGCTAGGATTCTAATTTCGCAGTTAGCAATGGAGGCTGGGAAATGCTGAGATTTAACGGCAAAGCTCAGCTGGTAATTAAGCAGCCTATTGCAGAAAGGCAGGCTGAAAGCAAGGGGAGTGGAGGAAGGTAATTTCTATTTCACCACACAACATTTATAAACATTCAGCCTCCAAGTACTGTATCTTGTTATTTCATAAAACCCTAAATGTAATAGGTTTACCCATAAGTGTAAATTTAAATAATGAATCTGAAGATGTCCATATGTATTCTCAATATTCACAATTGTAAACGAGGTGTAGTCATATGGAAAGCTATAACAAGGTAAGTATAGATGAAATATAACATAGTTTAACAGGGCAAAAACTCATGCTGCTCCATTTTCAGTCTCGCTAGGTGGGAGTTCGAAACAATATGCACTCATTTAGTTTGCTGTATCAAAAATCTGGAAAAGTAATCATCCACCATGTACAGTATATGTTGTATAGTCCAAAAGGTATGGTGTTTCAGTGTAATCCCAAAACTCTTCAAGGTAAACGGGCAAGCTGCCGAATATGATGATAGTTAATAGAATGTAGGAAATCAGTGCACTGAAGCTGAAATTTAAGAAAAGAGCGTCAGTCACCTTTGTAAAATATATTTGATACATTGTTCCATTATAATAAAGCCAAAACGTTGGCCTTCTGGCTCAATAAACGTACTTAAGTTTTGCATGAAATTCTGTGTGCCCTACAAATTCTTGGAGGACCTAATTACGGGCCATACCAAGAGTGGGGCTGCACACCTGCTTCATCAGAGGAAATTAGGTAATGTTACAACCCTCGCACATAAATATTTACATATTTAATGGCATATGTTGTAACAGCAGTGTTCTGTCTCCTGTATGGGTTTTTGTGCCTTTTGGCAGCAGTTACCTTTTAGTTTGTGTTACTCTGTAACTGCTATAGCTGTCTGCTCAACCTGTTGCATAGCAACACCTTCACCTGGCCCTCAGATTTGGTATGATCCAATGAAACCCTAACACTTAGTTTGGGCCTGCCCTGTTTCCTGCTTGTATGGTTGTTGCATCCATCCTTTACAAGCCAGCAGCCATTGTTAGTGGTTCTTCCCTCACTGCTCGCCCTTGGATAGCTTTCTGTTTTTACCTTCCCCTAATTTTGCGATCCCAAGTCCCCTTTTGTTTTCTGCTTTCCCTCCCCAATAAAGTTTCCAGAAGCCTAAGAAGGACGCTTTGGTGAAGAAGATGAGTTTAGCTGCCTGTTTCTACTCATTAAGCCACAGTGAGCCTAGAACAGAACAACCAGGTTTCTCAAACCTAAAATATGTCAAGTATGACATTTATAATTTATACATGTAGCAGTGTTTCCCTCACCCCATGGGAGATATGGCGGCTACGGTGTGTGTGGTGCACTACCTGTGGCTCACAGAAGGCCTGAATCTCTGCCGCTGGGAGCATGGGGTGTACCTGATTGTTCTGGTGACAGCGCCTCCACCTGCAAGGGATCCCAATTTTGTGGGATAAGCCCCTTACAGGAACAACACCAATAATACACACTCAAGTATATGCTAACAACCTTTACTGAACACAATAATATCGGTACGCTGTACCACACAGTAATATAGGCCCCAACCTGATGCCATCAGTGAGTGTCCCCAAAGTACATTGGGTGCCAGGCACCAATACCCTGATGTCCCTTTCCAATGTCAAGGCCCACCCAAACATAGGAGATAGAGCTATCCCATGAAGTGTTGGTGCACTTAGTGGGGTACCTGCACGGGAGCTCCAGCACCCGGTTGATGCAGATTAATGAAGAGGATCCATCTGATCCGATAATGTCATCTACGATGGTGTCAGCCTCCGCGTGGGGTGAATTCCGGCGTGGATAATACCCCCTTGCAGTCTCTCACCAGGAGGTAGTCTGGTCCCATACCACAGGTCGGGATCACCGCGCGGCGTCTTCACTGTGTCCCTGACACTTAGACAGTGCAATGGGAGAAGTGTCCCTATCAAAGGGGCCTTCCCTGAAGTAGCCACAAGCTACACGTGAGCGGGGCATAAGGGGGCAAACTAGGCCTAGTCTCAGAGTCACAGGCTCTTGGGACCCTACCTCTCTGTCTGGCTCCCTTCTCCAACTGGCGTGGTCCCCCGAGTGCGCCAAATGTATATTTCTTGTTGCAGGGGATTGGCTGCTGTGGGCCATGTGGCCGTACTCCCAGAGGCTCATGGGAGTTGTAGTTATCCTGTGGAGCCTTGCATGTAATGGCCATGCTGTATGGTTGTACTGCTCATGCGCAAGGAGTCCCAAGATTTCCGCCGCTACTCTGAATACCTTCTGCGCATGAGCGAGCTGTTACTGTGCATGTGCGGCATTTAAAAAATGGCGGTGCCGTTACCGGCGTCCCGCCGAGGCGCTCCGGCAACCGGGTCGCTCCTACACCTCACTGCAAACCCCGGCCTGGTGCACCCGCGCACCTCCCCAACCCCAACCAAGGTAGGAAGGAGGCACACGGGGACTCAAAATGGGACCTGGCTACATACAGTACAGTACTGTATAATGTTTACAAATCCTTAATATATACAATATGGATGAATATATATTCAGTATACTGAATTGGTACATTGTATCAATATATTTTTATATATGGAATATACTACATACTGTATGTATATTGTAAGTAAACTACTGTTTGCTGTAAACTCAAGCAGGAGTTAGTGTGTTACGGAAAAAACTGTACAGTATGATACGTTCACAAACTACTGTAGTTTGTACTGTAAGTCAGTTTAAGTGTACATGTGAGTTTTCTGTTAAGCATGTCACATGCTAGAAAAGTATGAACAAAACTAAAGCATTTGCAAAATAAAGTGTTCGGACATGCACACTTTTGCTGTATAGAAAGGTTTTGTGTCCCTATGCAACGGTACGGATTATACAGCATATAGTATAATGCGTGACACCATTAACAAATTGCATGCATGCATGCTCAATAGTGTTTGTTTCCACCTGGAAACAAAAATGATGTATAGCAACACTTGATCCGGAATGCACTGTATTATGTGACATAAACGACATTCCAGAAACGAGGTTTTAACAGCACAGCGTGTAATGCTCATCTTGTTTTTGCATGGTAATGGTTGTAATCACATCTGCTACATCTGTACAGGCATACCCCGCATTAACGTACGCAATGGGACCGGAGCATGTATGTAAAGCGAAAATGTACTTAAAGTGAAGCACTACCTTTTCCCACTTATCGATACACGTACTGTACTGCAATCGTCATGTATGTGCATAACTGATATAAATAACGCATTTGTAACGGGCTCTATAGTCTCCCTGCTTGCGCACAGCTTCAGTACAGGTAGGGAGTCAGTATTGCTGTTCAGGACATGCTGACAGGCGCATGCGCGAGCTGCCGTTTGCCTATTGAGCGAGATGTACTTACTCGCGAGTGTACTTAAAGTGAGTGTCTTTAAAACGGGGTATGCCTGTACTCCAACCGGACACCTGATATAATAGTTTATGGCATAATTACCAACTCAACCGTAACCAGGTAGGTATGCAATTTTTATACCCCCTTTGGAAAATGGGCTTCAGATAATGATCACTGGATTCCCCACAAACACAATTCTCTTAATTTGGGAAGTTGCTGATACTGTATTGTATGTAATCATCTAGCTTTATTTTAGGTTTCCTTTCTTAGCTTAGTTAGGTGCTTTTCATACTTTCTGTGACAGTTTTTTCTGGCTGTCTGTGGTGTGTGGTTACTTGCATATCCTTGAACTTGATTACATTCCCAGACTCTCCAGAACAGATTGTTGTGTGATTATTTTTTTCTGGATTTTGTGCTTGTTATCCTGTGTTGGCTTCTGAATGAAAGATGCTCTAAGGTCCATTGTGGGATAATGCACACAGCTGTTGATTGATGTTCATGACATAGGGTGTGTTTCACCCCAGTGGACTGTAGTGAATGTCTCCATAAGTTCTCAGTGTTTAGTCATAACAAGAAAAAGGAGAAAGGAGCACTAACGAACAATATATGTAAGGGAAATAATTATAAATGTAATCACTAGACAATAGATCTTCAAAATGTCTTTATAAATGTCAGTCTTGTGTAGTTGTTGCATGTGAGCATACATACTGATGAAAGATGAAATAAGTCCAATCCCTGAATAGGTTGAGAAAATTGAGTCATTATCTGTCTTGATCCTGCTGCCAAAGTCAAAGTGGGGATTTCCAAGTCCCCTCAAGGTAAGGCATGGGAAGAGATGTCTTTAGATGCATGGATCATAGGAGAGACAGAAAGCACATAGGAAAGAATGGTGTAATAATTATTGGAATATTGACTCCTTATTAGATTTAACGACCATTTGTTTGTGTTTCTATTATAGATTTCCTGGTCCAGTTTCTCACAGATTTCAGTCATATAGAGCCTTTTTAGAAAAAAAATATATAAAAGGGAACATAGCATAATACAGTTTTATTGTAAAAATATAAAAAATGGCAGTGATAGAACGTACAAATATAGGTTTTGAACTTTGTGCGTATTTCAATACAAGGCTTTCCAGCCAGAATTAGCTCCACGTTTCCTCCCTGTGATCATCTCAGATGCAGTGTCCTCTGTGAGATTCTGGTCCAGATCGCCTCTGGCTTTTCACAGAGGGCGTTCAGACAACACTCGCCGATGGATCGGCTCGACCGGCTTTTCCTCCTCTTACTGGCACTCGAGTCCAGGTCACGAGGGGAGTACAGCTAGTGGCTGCACAGCAGTATGCAATTCCTTGTGCATGTGTGATGCGAGAGCAGAGCAACTACAGATGCCTCAAAGGTCCGACCCTACGTATTACGCCCTTAAGGCTTCCTCAGAATTATTGCTCCTTATGGTGGCTGGCAACCTTTAATACTAGTTGGGCTGTTAACCCTATGCCAGCCAGTTCAAAGAAAGGGGTCACTATACAATTTATAAAGCACATTTAGAGATAAAACACAGATTTATAAAAAATAAATAGAGGGTATTGGGGTGACTGACGCGTTTCGGGCAGATGCCCTTTGTCAAAGAATACTTATAACCAGAGGCCTTAGATGAAAAGTTTGCAAGTCTCTAATGATTGGTATGTTAATTCCGAGAATACTGAAAGGAGGATGGGAAGCTGAGTATACATTATGGGAGATAAAATTACATTGATACTTCACTGCCTTTTTTGGCTTTTCACTTTCCCTTACTTTTATGTAAGGTGATGGAACACACAGAGTATTTAGGAAATGGGTGTGAATACAATAGTATAATACAATAGTATAATAAGGGATGAAAGTATTTTTGGCTTTCTGTTGTCTGTAGAAGTAATGGTATGTTGTTTGCTATTTAGAAAATGAGAAATTTTGTAAAATGAAATTAGAGGTAAAAGGGAGAGACAAAGTTACAGAACTGATAGTAGTTGTCACATTTGTCATTTAATTAGTGGAAAGTTTAAGCTTTCAGATTGGAAATATATAGGCTGGTGGTAAAATTGGGAATATGGCACACAGACCACAACAAGCCTGTGTATTGTATTTCCTTCATGGCATTTGTGGTCATGATATACGCCAGCAAAGCTACAGTACTGCAGCAATGTAAACATTAAATAAATATCTTTTTTTTTGTAATGAATTAATATAAAAACACTAATCATTTATAATGTGGTTGCTGTAGAAGCTTTGCTACTTAACACCATGACATGAAGTTGTTATATGTGTGCGGGGAAAAGTGGGCGGTCTCTCCCACTATGTTGAAATGAGGAATCATAACACTTTCAACAGTCAAATTAAGAAAGATTAAACATGTAAAAATGTTGTGTAAGCAATAAACCACAGTATTATCCTTTTGTATAATACTAGGATGACGTTGTGTCAGCAGTTAGACAGTTTCAATAATATTAAGCTGCTTTGCATACAGCTAACAAAATGAGAAAGATAACAATATAATTGCCAGAAATAAGCATAGACATACTGTACTCACAGTTCCTCAAAGTCCCTACATGGAAGAAGAGGCCTTCTTTATTCCCATGGAGACAAATGTGTAAAAATGAATTCTATTGGAAAGATTACTGCATTAGTGTTCTAATGGGGCATATTGTGCAATAACACCAGAATAATGCTTTGGGGTTATTTATTCTCAGAAATGTATATCCTCCCACAAAAAGTATTTTTTTCCAAAACCCAAAGCATTACTTAAGCTCAATGAAGGCAACATAATATATTAAACAGTTAACCATAACGGTGTTATTTTTCTTCCTACTTTCCTTTTGTGTTTTGCATTATTACCATATCAGGAAAATACAGTATCTTTGATCAAAGGTGCCATTGCACTGGCAGTCAGATGGTATATACTGTATGTATTCCTGACACTTCCTTTCCAATGACCTGTTTTAAAAAACCACACTGCTCCGTGGGAGGTTGTAGTTCTACATGAATTTCCATATCTACTTGTGCAATATTAAGATAGCATGTGGCCCATTCTGTTGACATCACTAACATCTGTTAAAATCATTAAATTAGAGAAGGAATATGAGACACCAGGCAATATAAAAAGAATGTCATGGTTTTATTTTTTATTATTATTTCTTGTGTTTGTGAACATTTCCAAGATATGGAAAAATGTATATCTATGCTGCAGTGCAGTATTTGTAACCTTGTATCATTAAATTGTAAAATCGAATTACTCCTTTGCTTGTCGTTAAATGGAAGAATACCCTGATCTGTAACTTAACTCATATATAGCCAAGTTTTATCTTTACCGTTAGAAAAATGAGACTTCAAGAATTCAAGATACAGAAGGAGGACAATATGTGGTTATCCTAATTTTGTGTTTAAAGCTTGCATTTTCACATTGAACAGACACTTGGATAATTAACAAACAGAAACATGCATATACAGTATGTGTAGAATTCAATTTTTTTTGCCTGTTTATTGTGCATCGCCAGTTTCAACAATCAATTTGCAATTCAGCTTGTATATATATATATATATATATATATATATATATATATATATATATATATATATATATATACAGATACACATATATACCAGATACACATATATTTATATATATATATATATATATATATATATATATATATATACATGTAGAGGTATCAGTACCGTGTTAGCCGAGCTTCAATAATCAAAAAATAAATAGATGATACCGTTCTGTGGCTAACGAAATGCTTTTATTTGTGCGAGCTTTCGAGATACACTGATCTCTTCTTCCGGCGATGTTACAATGAATGATGCAAAAGGTATACTTAAAAACAGTGTCTCTTGGAATGTTATCTGTGCTGTTCCTTCCCCCGGTGTGGATGTGTTTTATGGCTAGAGGTGTCAAAAGGTTACTGAAAGCAAGTGAAGAAAGAGTGTGTATGTGTATCAGTGTGAATAAAAATGAATGGAGAGCCCACAGTATATACAGTGCTTTACACAAGGTGTGTGTGGAGTGGTAGGGTCATATAAGTGTTTTTAAGAACAAGAAAGACTGCTGCTATTCAATAGGTTGTAAATATGTACAATTTTCCATGCTGAAAAAGATTTGAGTCCATTTAATAAGAATGGAGTTGAAAGCTCTTAGGCATTTCAAAATCTAGATTCTAGAACACCTTCATTACAAGCAATATCCATTAGGTTATTTTAGCTTTCTGCAACACTGTGCAGACCCTGTAGCTATAGAATAACAGCAGGTTGGATATGCTTTTTTACTTCTTTGTTTTCCTCAGTAGGTGGAATTATTTTGTCCATTTTCCAGTGATTCACAATGAGTAAACGTTTAAATAATCTCCCAGTGTTTTAAAGGAAGACTAAAATCTCAAGATCATTGAAATCTCCATAGATAGATATACTGTATCTTGAGCAAAAAGGAAGACACAGCAAGTGTGTAGAGAACTACTGTACTGGCATACCCCGCATTAACGTACGCAATGGGACCGGAGCATGTATGTAAAGCGAAAATGTACTTAACGTGAAGCACTGCATTTTTCCCACTTATCGATGCATGTACTGTACTGCAATCGTCATATACATGCATAACTGATATAAATAACGCATTTTTGTAACGGGCTCTATAGTCTCCCCGCTTGCGCACAGCTTAAGTACAGGTAGGGAGTCGGTATTGCTGTTCAGGACGTGCTGACAGGCGCATGCGTGAGCTGCCATTTGCCTATTGAGCGAGATGTACTTACTCGCGAGTGTACTTATGACTATTGCAATGCAGTACATGCATCGATAAGTGGGAAAAATGCAGTGCTTCACGTTAAGTACATTTTCGCTTTACATACATGCTCAATACACCCGGGTATACCCGAATTCGTGGGACTAGCCAAGCTCGAATAAAGTGTGTCGCCAGTGTATGTGCATAACTGATGTAAATAACGCATTTGTAACAGGCTCTATAATCTCCCCGCTTGCGCACAGCTTCGGTACAGGTAGGGAGCTGGTATTGCTGTTCAGGACGTGCTGACAGGCGCATGTGCGAGCTGTCGTTTGTCTATTGGGCGATATGTCCTTACTTGCGAGTGTACTTAAAGTGAGTGTCCTTAAACTGGGGTATGCCTGTACAGTGAACTCACACACAGTTACAGTTGGTGACCTAGGTAAACTGTAGCCCCAATATGCTGACTTTCCATCAGGATTACCTAAGAGGTGGGTCTGGTGTATATTGTATATCCAGAAAGCTTAGAGCTGTTTTGCAGACACAAAAAAAGTTTGTATGTGCCGGGCACGCACATTTTAAGTTAAACTTCTTTGTCTTTTATCACTGTTTTGTCACAGAAATTATATTTGTGATGGTGATGTTTTTAATTAAAAATGAAAACACAATTTCAGTGACAAAATGCAAAGAAGTTTGACTTAGAACACACCCCCTGTTTTAACTATTTGCACTTCTATGTTTATGCTACACTGGCGACACAGTTTATTACACTGCGGCCAGATCCGCAAGCCGGGAGATTTCCCGGCTTGCTAGTGGCCGCCCCTCGGCGTGCCGTGCGTCATAGACGCGCGGTCACGCGTCTTCGGGAGCGTGCGCCCCCTGCACGCGCGTCCAGGGACTCCCCGAGGGAGCCCTGGTGTCCCGCGATCGCGGGACAGCGGCAGGGGGTTCCGGGGGACCCGGCGGACCCGGCAGCGGTAGGGAGAGCGCCCCGATCGGAGGGCGCTCTTCCGCTGCTTCGGCGCGCGCCCGTCACTCTCGGGCGCGCGCCAGGCTACTGCTGCGGCACAGAACGGGCAAATGCTCGAATAAACTGTGCCGCAGCAGTACCTGTGAATTCCTTGTGTGTGTCTGTGCGTTTGTCTGTGTGTATGTTTTGTCTCTGTGTGTGTACCTCAGTGTTACTTTCATATTGTTCTTGTTAATGAATTACATTTGATCTGATCTTAGGCGGTCAGAACCGTAAAGGCTGGAACTTGTATATTCGCCGGCTCTTTACTGTGCCACCTTCTGCAGCTTGGGGACCCTTTGCCTCTCCGCAATGCTTTGTTTATCTCTCTGGCAGCGAAGGTGTTAAAGCGCAAAACCACATCTGAGTGACAGCGCACGCTGACAGCCGTCTGTGCGCGAGACCACGTCAGAATGACAGCTTACGTGCTGCAGGAACCGGTGCATGAGAATGCAGCGCGCCGCCAGCCGCCGTAACAATATTTCCTTTTTTTCGTCCTCTGTGTTCTCCAAGCTGGGGATCTCCTCGAGGTGGTGACGTCACGGTGACGCGCCCCCCCCCCCCGCCTTGGTTTCCATGCTGTACATGCGACGGCAGCCACCATATTGGTGGAGCCTGTGGCTGTGCGGACAGGAGGGGGGCCAAGCCGGGCTCGAGGCAGGGGGGCGCGGGAAGCCGCTGTCTAGTTGTCCGCATCCCCGTGGGTGTTGGACGATGTATCGCACCCGCAAGGAGTGGCAGCAGTGGGTAAGAGGGGAGGAGGATGAGCATACTGTGCCTCCCGTGTGTGGGAGGATCCGTGGCAGAAAATGAAGATGTATATCTCCGGCAGGAGGGAGGTAAGTGCGGAGCGCTGTATGTGTGTGAAGGGCGATATTGCGCATGCGTGGTGGACATGATTGGCTTCTGCGCATGCATGGTGTGGCCTGCAACATCCTGTTGTGTGCATGCGCTGCCTACCACCTCGTACGGCCTTGAACTTTGAGGTATGTGCATGTGCGGGCCCCCATCAGTAGCGGGACGTCAATTTCGTCACGCTTTTTCGTTACAACACAAGTGAATTTTCCTATCAAATATCTGTAGGTGCCAGCAAAGAAGTTTCACTTCAAAAATTAACTGGTGGAAATGCTCACAATTTTTTTTAATGTACACTAATATGACATTTAAACTTGCACTGTGTATGTCTTCTATACCAATGGATCTTCACAACCTCTGTATACCCCATAAGCCATCGTGTATAGAAAACCTGGCATGTAAATTATAAATCAATGTACTGTGAACAGTACAAGCAAATCTTTGCTTTAATACCTATCTAGTAATACCTACTTACTTTTCATACCTAGTTTTCTTTTTTATTATATAAATGTTTAACCATAGTCGACACTGTAGAAGTCACATAAATATGCATTGTATTTGGAGGTAGCACAGGTATCTAGTAATACCTACTTACTTTTCATACCTAGTTTTCTTTTTTATTATATAAATGTTTAACCATAGTCGACACTGTAGAAGTCACATAAATATGCATTGTATTTGGAGGTAGCACAGCATGAAGACAAAAATGCTTTCATATCATTTTAATATTGAATCAATATGATATCATTGGCATTAAAGCTGCAGTTCAAGCAATATCCTACATGTGTGTTTTTTTAAATAAATCTGTTTTGTACTATTTGAAAATACTTGTAGCGTTTAATTTTTTTTAATGTATTGTAACGTAACAAACATTTTTGTTTCTGTAGCAACCATTTACAAATTCACATCCCCTTCCTCTTCTGAAACTGTCTCTGGCTCTTGAGCCCTGCCCTCTCTCTAGCAGTGCACCAATTGTATCTAGTGACTGCCTGGTCACATGATCTCCCACACAAAACTTTGCATCTTGGGTACTCTTCTGCAGCACTTTACAGTGATTTCATGAACCCTGAAGTTGAATATTCGCTGATCAATCGCAGGAGAACTGATCGATCAGCAATTTAGCTAATCACTTGTCACAGTGCAGATTTTTTTTTTTAAATGGCAGCTTGAACTGCAGTTTTAAGGCCCTTTATTTACTAAGCGGTGCATTTGACACCTTATGACATGGAAGACAGCTTACACTTAATTCAAATTTGTGTTGCTAGAAGTTATTATGGCATAGTACCGCCTAGTAAATATTACGCTGTAATCTTTCTCCTAGATGCTGAACTTCTGAATTGTATTTGTTTTAAAGACACTACTGTACATTGTTTTAAAACACAATCTGTTACCCATAAGCAAATTAAACTATATTTGATGTCCGTGTTTGTATTGCATGGTAATGTTTTAAAGGAGTTCAACAGGTTACACTGCATTTATTGTATTTTTTAATTTTTTTATAGGATTGAAGAAGGGGGTTTGCCGAGCTGAACCGTGTTCATTTCAACTCTGGGGACCCCCTACTTCCAGAGCTGCTTACCTCTGTAGCAGTGTTGGTATCTCTTCAGTCAGAGAAATTGTGTGCCCAATGAAATGTCAGTGTTTAAATGTCCTGATGACATCCCATGCGACTTCCTATTGGCCCGGCTGACTAGGGTCATCGGTCCCCAACAGAGTTAAGTATTTCTGAAAGTAGAGGGTCCCCGGAGATTAAATTCCTGGGGTTTAGCTCTGGAGACCCCCTGCTTCAATCCTATAACATCATTTTTTTTTAAATAAAGCAAGCAATGCAACCTACAGTTATAGTGTAAATAACATTAACATCTAATTATTACCAGTGCTTTTGACAGTAGGTTACCTTTCACACTGAAAATTGTGTAAAGTAAATAATAAATCACATATGAAAAAAATACTTCCTCTTTGTGTAGACTATAAAACAAGCAAAAACAGACAGCATTTTATTTCTAAACATAGCCATACCAAACTTACTGCAGGCTTATGTTCTTGACACAAATGTGTCCTCTTAAAAGGACGTGCGGTTTTGACTCAAACTCCTTATTTAGCTCAAATCAATATTTCATAACACAGGGCTTACGAAACATCTTTGGTACTAGAAATGCACATAGTGATTCCTGTGTTATGGGTCTTAAGATTGTCAAAATGCATTAAAGTATCTTTGAATGCATCTCAAAGTGACCTACAAAATCTTAAAGTGCATCAAAAGCATTTGCAAACTGTTTGTGTTAAGGAAGACAGACACAAAACATGCTACCCCTGCCCCCCCCCCCCCATACTTCCTAGAGGTATCATGTTAGTTTTTATTTATTTTGGAATAACACAGTATTATGATGCTATAACCGAGTAATATTTTGCCTGAGAACAAATAGACATCTTTATGATAGAAAGGTAGCTTTCTGATAGACTAGGTCACTGCTGGGTTCACACACTCATTGATTTAAATCTGAAAGTACTATTATCCTTACAAAATTAAATAACCTTCTACAATAACACATTCGACCAGGGAACGATATTAGTCCAATGAACTTTATGCTTATTCTGAAATGTATTTAACCTGAGTCCACGAATGTTAATTTGTAATTAAAGTGTAGGCAAAATAAAATATAGTTACATTAGTTCTATTTGTTTATTTTACAGAAAATAATGCTTTAGAATTTGTGTTTATAAATTGGACGTCTGATGCTGAGAAAAGAAAATGCAGCGGCTCCGAAGACAGAGTGGGCCGCGTTTCCACTACAGGGAGGGTGGGGGGGGAGGGTGGTCCATGCTTTTGACTCAAACCCCTCACAGTGATACTCCTCTGGCACAGTCATGCAGCACGCCCCAGTGCCGGAGACAATAAGTCTTGCTAAATCTGTATATGGAAAGAAGTTATGATATGGGTGTATTGTCATAGTATTGTGTACTTTTAATTCAACTCCAGTCTTCAAATGTCATCCTCATTCATTGTTACATTCAAATGTACAGTAGGAAGTTAAATACTTTTTATTACATCCACCAGTGCAGAAGAATCGTGTTGGTGCACAGTTGTCCCTCACTGCTCTGCTTCCAGAACTTGCAATTCACTATTCCTTCATAAGTGTATGGTACAGTAGCACTGTAGTAGACATTGTGTTGTATTACTTCTGAAAGCAGTTGTACCACCAATACTGTCTTTCTAAACACACTGGACCCAATACCAATAATAAAAAAGTTCTCTGAAATCGTCTACCCTACATTTTCACTCGTCTTTGAGTGGATTTACCGAGACAAATCTGTAAAAATCAATACATCAAGGCATTTTCACCGATTTTGCCTTGAGTATGAGCATAAAGTAAAAGTGCTGACAAAACATGTTAGAAAGTAGTTGCTTCATGCATACATTTTACTAGGACTTAAAAATATTGCATGTGCCTTCCAGCACCTAACGCTGGGTAGCCGAAAGTAAATGTTAATGCCGGGTAGTAGAATTTTGTTTGGCCTGCTCCCCTCCCCTGCTCGTGCCCTCCACCCCTGCTCCGCTCCAGTGTCAAATGACGCTGTTGGGTCATGTGATGTCACGTTGACATGGCAAAGCGACGTCATGTGGCCCTGCAGTGTCATTTGGCAACGGGTTACCATGGCGACACATTGCCGAAGACAAGGTAGAAAAAAGTTACAGAGGCCTCGTGCAGTCCCCCGGCTTTACATTTAAATGCCTTGGGGGAGAGCGCGGGACCTCTGTAACCGCCTTCCCCCCCTTGAAAATCTAGCACCTCCCCAGTTTGTGCACCCCTGTGTTATACTATACTATGCTTTTTAATGATAAAAGGTAATGTAGGATATGTTTGTGTAGCCTTCTATTGCATGTAATATTGAGTGTATTAAGTATGAGTGTACAATAATGATTCTACATAAGTTGGCAAAATAAAATGAATTCACACACAGTTACTTCACTGTGTTTCAAAAACAAATTAGAGCTACCAATTTTATCCTTGGGTAAGTCACACTGCCCTCACATAATCCTTTGCGGCTCAGTTTTTTTCATCTGTGCGCACAAGTGCTCGTGAGTCTCAGTACGGAGTCTTAATGGTCCACCGTGATTAACACAGTGTTAATCTGTATCTGAATGGGACTTTCGCTGTGTGAATCCTACCGGGTATCACCTGTCTGTAAGAGACACGCACTAAGAGTGAGACTGAATCAGTCACTCTACCTGTACGACTCTAACGGAAGATCGAACAGCTTTTACTTTATTTTAATAACACAGTATTAAAAGCAGGGGCCTCCAGAGCTGAATCACATTAATTTCAGGTCCGAAGACCCCCCCTGCTTCTCGAGTTACGGGTCCCGTTATGGGTGCCAGTATCTCAGCCATGTTTAAATTCTCCCACGTCACGGCCCACGTGACCGGGACATTTAAACAATGCAAGAGGTACCAGCACCCCATAATGGAGCCTGTAACTCAGGAAGCAAAGGGTCCCCGGGGCTGAAATTAATATGGTTCAGCTACGGAGACCCACTGCTTCAATACTGTGTTATTAAAATAAAATAAAAGCAGCTTCATTACCTTAGCGGCTAACTGCTAAAGCAATGAATGGGTTAAGCCAGATTACCTGGTATATTAGGGGTAGTTTAATTTACTATATGCTGCCAGGGTAATGTTTTGGTTATGTTTTATTTTTTTAATGGACAAATGTGCTATTATCCAGATCTGGATAATAAGGATTTTGCCCATTACTGTACTGTATGTGTTTGAGAGGGGGGGGGGGGGGGCAGGGGCTGGGGGCGGGGTTTGGGGGTGGGAGGGAGATGTTGTTCAATTTATTGTATTGGTATTTGTATTGTAATTTTTATTTGGGGTAGAGGGGGTGGGTGAAGGGTGTAGTTAGTGTTGGTTCTGATCTGGAGCTCAGTCATTGGATGCTTTAAAAATTTAGCCTTGGTCCCAAATACCATTGTTACAGTCTTGTCAGTGGTTAAAAACTGTTTGTTTTGGGAAATCCAATTTTCAAGTCTCAAAAAGTCAGATTGAAGAATGTGTTCCAGGTCAGAGAGGCTATGACTGTGTGCATATAAGATTGTGCCATCTGCATATACAGACGAGACCACGAGTACTCTAAAGCTTGCCTTAAACTAGCCCGGTTACATTCTGGGTATGTGCTGGGTATAACCTGGCTAGTTTAAGGCAAGTTTAAGGCATTTCTGCATTGATTAATGACCCATAGGATTAACACAGCAGGGGTCCCTGGCAGTCCCATTCAGTTTGAATGGGACTGCCAGGGACCATCGCTGTTAATCTGATGGGCCATTAGTCAATGCAGAAACGCTGGGTCTAGTTTAAGGCAAGTTTAAGGCAAGTTTAAGGCATGTATCCAGCATGTACCTGGGTCTTTTTGGCGATTGCCACTGGTTTGTGTTAGAATAACCGTGGGCACTACAGTATGTGTATTGAAGCTCCCTTACAAGCTGTAGGAAGATCATTGATGAACATAGAGAAGAGAAGGGGCCCCAGGACAGTGCCTTGCAGGACACCACAGGTGATATCCAAGGGGTTGGAGTTGGAGCCTGAGATGAACACATGTTGTAATCTACCTGATGGGTAGAAATGAAACCAGTTTAAAGCATGCTTCTCTATTCCAGAGCACTGGAGTTTGTTAAAAAAGATAACATGATCAACAGTATATAAAGCCTTTGCAAAATGAATATTGCACCAGTGAGTTGTCCCTGTTCTTAGTGACCAAACTCACAAAGTTTCTGATCTTTATATAGGGTGGGGCCGCCCAAACTCACCCTTGAAGATCTACCTAATTATTTAAACACCTGATTCTAATTATCTAATTATTCTAATTATCCCCTTTAATTTAGCTTAATTGATAAAACCAGGGTTTCACTTACTTTTTTCAATTACCTGATTCTTAATTGCTCATTGTTTGTCTAATTCATACATCATTTTGTTTCAAAAGACATGGAATTGGTTAAAATAAACCCTATTGAATATTTAAGAAAAGACTGGTTTTGATTCAAGAAGGTTATCTTTAAAAAAAAACATGTAATTTCCATAATTATCATTGGGTTTCACAAACTTTTTATCGTCACTGTATATAACAAAAAATAATCAGTGCCTCTTTTTTTTTTTTACTTCAAGATTTTTTTTAAAGGGTTTCACAACAGGTACATTATGCCACATAATAAAACATATTGAAACCCCCCGAGGTTTACCCTTTTCGCTCTCACCAGCAAGGATAAATTCACTCCAAAGCAATAAGGGACTAACAACATACACTCACAAGACTAGACGAACATGACTCACTATACCCAGGACTGGACAACGGAGGGGATAAACAACAGGTAGGGAAGAGGAAGGGGGGGAGAGGAAATGGACTACCACCTTGTTCTTTGGTGTTAGACGCTCCACTTTCGGTCCGTGTTGCGCCCTTCTTTGTGCCACTTGACAACTCCTCTCAGATCTAGTTTTAATAGTCAGGGGGGATCCTACCTGTCACTTGCCTATGTTGTAGTAGATTCCGCTCCGTCACCACAGAACGCACTTGTTTTTATTATTGCAAAATTGTGCTGGGATCCACCCCCGGGATATCGGATTGGGTAAGCCACGGCTCCCATACTTTTAAGAAATTTCGGCCAGAGTCGTTGACCCAGCTAGTCAACTGTTCCATCTGGCAAACTTGCCATAATCTGTTTCGGATTTTGGGGATGACTGGTAGATCTTGCTGTATCCACACTGCTGCGATCTCGCACCTAGTGGCTGTGGCCATATGTGCCACCAATTTGTGTGCCGATTTTGGCAGCCCCTGGGCCCGCCTGCCCAGTAAGAACAGCCACGTGTCCAGGGGAACCTCTAAATCGAGGATACTATGTGCCCAAGCTCTAATGCTCTCCCAAATCGGGAGTACCTTCGGGCAGGACCACAGCATGTGGACTAGGTCTGCTGATTCCCCGCACTGTTTTGGGCAGAGCGGGGAATACCCGCCGACGAATTTAGACAGACGTAATGGGGTGTGATACCAGCGCATCATGACTTTATATGCGTTCTCTTTTAACGTTGAGCAGATGGAGCTTTTGGCCGCCGCCTGTAAAATCCACTCCCAGTCTTTGTCCTCTAAAGTCTCCCCTAGATCTGTCTCCCATCTAGTCATGTAGTTCAGTTTGTCAGCGTCTGGTCTAACTAGACAGATCACTTCCTGGTATAATCTAGAGGTAAGTCCCCGTGTGTCCGTTGCTCTGGAACACAGCTGCTCAAAATTGGTCCTAGCTGGTCTAATTGGAAATTTGTTATAGAATGCTCTTATCTGGAGGTAGCGGAATAATTCAGTGTTTGGGAGTCCCTTTTCTGATTTAATGTGTTCAAATGTTTTAATATACTTGGGCCCCTCCAGATTTATTAACCGCTTATATCCCGACTGTAACCAAATTTTGAAGTGCCGCTCACCGGCCATCCCCGGGGCGAAATCTGGGTTATCGAAGAGCGGGGTCATTAAGGAGTGCTTCGTCGTTAACTTATGTTTAAATTTGGAACTCCTCCACACCGCCAGAGAGTTCACCATGGTCCGTAACAGCATCCCCACTGTGTAATCGCACCGTTTTGGCAGCCAAATTAAGTTTTGCAACTCAACTGGAGCACAGCAGGTTTTCTCCAGCGCCACCCATCTCCGCAGGGACGGGTCAAGGTGCCACTGGACAATCTGACCCAATCTTGCAGCTTTGTAATATGCCAACAAGCAAGGTACCGCTAGTCCTCCTCTACTCGTGGGTCTAGTCGGTATGCTCTTAGCAATTCGTGGACTCTTCTTGTGCCAAATGAATTTCATGATCTTTGACTGTAAGGCGAGGATGTCTGCCCGCACCAATGGTATTGGCAGGGCCTGGAACAGGTAAAGCACCCTTGGCAGAAGATTCATCTTAATGCTATGAATTCGTCCAAACCAAGAAATTCCAAACCCCGCCCACACTCGCAGATCCTCTCTTAGAGCTTGGAATAATTTGGGATAGTTTGCTTTGTATAATGAGTCGTATGTCTTAGTAATTTGGATACCTAAGTATTTGATAGAGGAGGCCTGCCATTTAAAATTGAAATTTAGTTTGATTAGTTTCTCCATTGGACGTGGGAGACTAATATTTAGGGCTTCAGATTTTGTCTGGTTAATTTTGAACCCGGAGATGAGGCTGAACGCACCCAGAATCTCAAAGACATTGGGCAGGGAAGTGAGCGGCCTCGACAGGGTCAGGATCACATCATCAGCGTATAATGCCACTTTATGGGATTGGTCCCCTACGTCTATCCCTGTTATATCTGGGCTTAGGCGAATATGAGCCGCCAGGGGTTCTATACATAATGCAAACAGCAGAGGGGACAGGGGGCACCCCTGTCGCGTCCCGCTACAGATGTTAAATTGCTCCGATGGGAAGCCCTGGTGGCGCACCCTAGCTGTGGGGCCTTTATACAGGGCTAAGATGGCTTCTAGGAGGCGTCCCTCGAAACCGAATGCTCCTAGTACTGCCCTCAGATAGGACCAATCGATCCTATCGAAGGCCTTCTCAGCATCCAGACTCAACAGCATAGACGGGATATTCTTTTTATTGGCCAGATCGATCAAATCTATGATCCGTCTTGTGTTGTCTGCCGCCTGCCTTCCTCCAATAAATCCCACCTGATCCGGGTGGATTAGCCCTGGCAGGACAATGCCCACCCTGTTAGCTAGTAGTTTAGAAAATATTTTCACATCGGAATTAATCAGGGATATGGGCCAATAGCTCTTACAGTCTACCGGGTCCTTGCCTGGTTTGTGGATCAGGGAGATTGAGGCCTGGAGCATCTGGGATGGAAAGGAGCCCCCCGCTAAAATTTCGTTAAATAATTTTAGAAGCTGTGGCGCAAGTATTTTAAGGAATTTTTTGTAATATAAATTTGAAAAACCATCTGGTCCCGGAGCTTTGGTTGGTTTAAGGGCCTTATCAGTGCCTCTTTTTAACCACTGCGCTACCTGGCTCAGTGCACGCTCTGCCATGCCTCAGGGTGTGTACATGCAGGGTACATTGCATGGCCACCTTGCGTGCAGCTACTAGGGCAACAGTTTGAGGGGCAGCTACTAGTGATGCAGCTACTGGTGCAGCAGCTGGTTGGGGCACCTGAAGAAGTTGGATCAGCAGCTCTGACCTCATCAGTCACCTCCGTCAGGAAGAGGGTAACTATCATCTTCTACCAGGGGCTTGTCAGCCTCGGGTGAACACTGTACAGCTGCAGCCATGGTCCGTCTATATAAGGCCACGCTTATAGTGCCGGCGACGCAACGTCGCCTGAAAACAAATACATTGCCGCCGCCGCGTGTGTTTATAGTGCATAAAGAGGAGTGTGTTTATATAGGATATATAGTGCATATAGAGGAGTGTGTTTATACGTCGCCGTCGCGAAAACCTGAAGCCGGCAAAATTTGATTTTTCAAGGGCCGTCGCGTCACGTGACGGCCCTTGAACAAATCAAATTGCCAGAATCCCGCGACATCACCGCCCGGCGAAACATAACTGTCGCCGTCACCAACGACGGCACTATAGGCACGGCCTTATGGTTCCTCAAAAAAAAAAATATATCAACAAATACATTCATACAGAACGTGGATGCATGCAAGCACCTTTAAATAGATTTTCTTTGACCAAACAACAATTTTGGAATGTCTCTATTTATTTCTAAAACATTTTAGGAGTTCAATATACTGTATAGAGTCCCAGATCCACAAACTGTTGCTAAACTGTAAAAGGCCTTTACTCCCATGCACATGAATGATAGCTGAGGCATGCTATAGTTTATCATCCTTCTGTGGACCGATAGCATTAAGACTTACCTCTTGTTTTCAACTATCTCCTGTGCCCTACAGTAAGTTATATATGGTTTTTTAAAAGTGACAATTTCTAACATGTTTGCAATGGCTAACATCAGAAGTCTTGAATGCATTTAGACAGGAAGATGATTTTGAGGACACCAGTGAATAGGTAAAGCAGTGGGGGGATTGTTAGCAGAAGAAAAGGCAACAAGGTTCTTCAGTGAACTAGAATCAGGTTGCTGATGATGAATAATAGGAG
Organism: Ascaphus truei; assembly: GCF_040206685.1. Classification (NCBI taxonomy): domain Eukaryota; kingdom Metazoa; phylum Chordata; class Amphibia; order Anura; family Ascaphidae; genus Ascaphus; species Ascaphus truei. The sequence continues at coordinate 385,522,670 of NC_134485.1, forward strand.
ATAAGTGCTGGGTACAGTGGGTGTTTAGATACCTTTCTAAGATTATTAAAAAAGTTGTATTGTACATGAACTTTTTGCGATACTGAGACTCTATGTATTGCTTATACTAGTGTTCTTTTGATTAATGAGCAGATATATGGTCCGCAAATAGGCAAAAACTCCTTTTATACAGATTGATTCTTGAGCGCAATCTTTTTTCCCTGCGCCCACCTTCCAGCTGTTCCTCTCTCCCCGCACCCCCCTTCCCCTCTTACCTTGGCTCCGGCATCATGACGTCACGTTGCCATGGCAACGTGACATCACATGACCATGTGGCGTAATTTGACACCGCATTGCCATAGCAATGCGCCTCCAGAAGCAAGGTAAGTGCAGTTTACAGAGGCTTTTGCCACTTCCCCTGCACTTAATTTAAGTGCCTTTGGAAGCACGTGGGGCCTCTTTAAACCCGCGCCCCCCGCAGACAATCTCGCCCCCCCCCCTGTTTGCGCACCGCTGGCCTAGAGTGTTTTGTATTCTTATGAGGGCACACGTAATCATGTTATATACATTATTTAGCTATGTACTGTACTTCTCACCTGTATGTGTGAGTTATACTCCTTGTTAAAGGACATTGTGTCCGAAACACGTAGGAGGTTACATACCTCGTTTGGGAGATGTTTACTATTAATAAAGATTTTAATTTTTACACCACCTAGCTCCCGGCTGTGCACTGCTTTTTTTCTTTTTGGTTACTGTATGTGTCTGTGCACTGCAAATAAGACAGTAATGTTTGTTCTCATATTCAAGGGTGTGTCTAAAGGGACATGTATATGTGAGATTGATATCTAGTCTACTATATACAGTAGAGGCAACGTTTATTCTAACATTTGCCGTAACCTAGCCGGGTTACATTCTGGGTATGTGCTGGGTATGTGCTGGGTATGTTCTGGGCTAGTTTGAGGCACGTTTAAGGCATTTCTGCATTGACTAACGACCCATAGGATTAACACAGCAGGGATCCCTGGCAGTCCAATTCAGTTTGAATGGGACTGCCAGGGACCCCCGCTGTTAATCTGATAGGCCATTAATCAATGCAGAAATGCTGGGGCTAGTTTAAGGAAAGTTTAAGGCATGTATTCAGAATGTACCTGGGTGTTTCCTGGGTTTTTTGGGGAATTGCCACTGGTTTTTGTTAGAATAAGAGTTGCCTCTACTGTATGTACTGTATTGGCACTTACCAGCTCTCACCACATCTTCAGAGTCCACAAGGTCGGGTAGTCCCACTGCCTGGGAGGTGGCTATCACAGAGCTGACCAACTCCTCCATAGGGATAAAGTGCAATAGGACAGGTGGTCTGGGCTGTTTGGTCAGCCAACTTCTTCTTGACTTTCTGTTTACTGTTAGCCCAGCGCTTCTTGAGCATGTCCATGGATTGGACAGCATTTTACATGACATTTAGGTGTTCCAGTATGCATCCCCAAATAATGCTCCTTCTCTGCGGCGCTGGTCCTGGAGCATAGTGAACCTAATAATTTGGAGTGGTTATCCACCACTCCATTTACAGTATAAGTATTTCCAGCTCCTCATCTGTGAACTTCTGGCTTTGTATCCTTCTTGTCCCAGCATCAGAAGCAGGAGCAGTCCCAGTAGTTGAAGCAGATCCCTGCTCAGCCATGCCACCTGTATAGCAGTGTAGCTGAAATGGCTGAGTTTTTTTAGTTTGTAATGTGTACTTATTTGAATTAGAAACATGCTCATGGGTATCGTGATACAGTAGGTCACAAAATGCCTAATGCACTAATAAGATTTTTTACCAATACACATGTGGAGTGTATGGGAGAATGTGTCTCTGAGACATGAAAATCCACATTAATAGCACTGCTGCTATTATGAATGGACGTTAATTGTGCATCTCATTAACTTTGAGGCTACCAGTTAATAAGACGAAAAATAACACCAATTTCTATTTTTGGGAACGTCACATTATTAGTGCAAAACGAAGGACTTCTTTGATTCTTCCCCATAATGTCTTATGGAACCCTATATGGGTAAGCTTAGTAGCAATGTAAGCCCTCAATTGGGAATGCATGATGTTTATGATGAGGTTTCAATCCTTCCTCAGTTATCCCAGCCCTTTGTATTCCAGTTATTCAGGTGAGGAATGTTCACTGTGCATATTTCCTATTTTTTTGCTGACAGTACTTGGAGCATTAGCAAGTCCAAAGGACAGAGCTTAGTACTGGAAATAATGACCTGTTACAGGCTATACTGTATATGCTTTTGGTGGCTTTGGGAAATTGGTTCTTGTAAATGGCATGGTTTAAAAAAAAGTCACTTTACAGAATTTGTATCACATTTCTGGATTTATTTCTTTTTACTGTAAATACATCTGTTTTTATTTAACGACTCAAACCCAGCACTGGATAAAAGAATATGTTGCTTTCTGGAGCCATATACAAATTGTAGTAGGCAAACTTTATGTTCTGAAACTTTGTTAATACTGTGCACTTTGCAAACATCTTTCATGTTCAAGTATCCCTCCTTACAGTTCCTTTTTTAAGAATACATTTGTCAAATGTAATCCACACCCACTCTTTCAAAAGGAAAGCAAACCTGCCTCCTAATGTAGGGTATAGCAATCGAGTCAGCCACTGGATCTCAATGCTAAAAAGTCTTCAGGTCTCAAAACAGATACATCACTCTGGCACTTCCTTGGCAGAGATTTTAGAACTGGTAGTGCTCAATGAAATGAGGGATAACTTTATTTGTATAAGATGTGGATGCTATTTTGATATTGTAAAAAGACAAAGCGTTTTTGACCTCCACTTTCCAGTATACAAGCAGAATCTTTTGGTTTCTAGAATATTTGTTTGCCTCCCATGTCCTAAACCATGATCTTCTTGAGCCAATGAAAAGGACATGGTCCTGACAGACAAGTCAAAAGAAGTGTTGCATAAGAATCTATTAGTATAGGTACAGTAGTGACGGAAAAAGATTGAGCAATATAGTCTTTGAAATCTTTTGGTCTATAGAATTAATTGATTAGAATCCTCAAGTGGGGCAGTTCATCTATTAGAAATAACTGCAGTTTATGCAACTGCAGTAACTTGCAGGATGGACATGTCTTTTTTTTGAAAAGGATACAGTACATCTGGTTAATGATAGCCTCTTCTCTGAACTTTCCTCACATTGATAGAATACCTTATGGATAGATGACTGCATTGAAAACTGATGCACTGTCCATTGAACAAAGCAACTCTGCTAAAAAAAAATCCACCGTTTTAGCTATATTTCCCATTGCTGAATACATTAGTTTTATCAGTTTGTCAATAGATTATACTAAATGAAAAGGGATCTACTTTTCCCTCCTCAGACTCATGATTTATAGGTCTTTTTTATGGCTAGGACTTTTAAGAATTCTGCAGCATCAGGCAAATAAAAATACCACTTATGAGCATATTTATTTATTTATAAAACTGTTTAATCAGGAAGTAATACATTGAAAGTTACCTCCCGTTTCCAAGTATGTCCTGGGCACAGAGTTATAAAAAATACATGGTTACATTAAAAGAACAGGGTTATGCAGTCAAATCACGGACAGATAGAGTTGGAAAACTAGGTACAGGGGATAAAGGAATTTGTGAGTTCCAGGTCTTGTTGATCCACTTCTGGGTGAAGGCCTCCCAACGATGTTGATCATTCCCGGTACTACGGTTGCAAACCTCTCTTCTCCACATTTCTGCAACACATTTCCTAATTTCACCCTCCCATCTTACTTTTTGTTGTTGTCTTGGAATCCAGTCAAGTAACATCTTTGTCCGATGATGGTCATATTCCTCTTACGATATGTCTGGCCCACTGTCTCAGACAGGCCCACAAATCTGCCTTTCACCATTATCTCTTGGCATACAATTCTTCCACTGCAGCCAGGGATTCTGGGTAAGGATTTGCAAATGAGCATTCACAGTGTGTCACCTTTTGCTTCTTATCCATTTTAACATGGAGCCCTATAAGCTTAAGCCTATCGTATTACACAGCTTTTTCAGCCCAGTCTGGGTTAAAGCAAGGCATTACCAGTAAAAAAAAAATGACATGGTGGTTACCAAAATGGTACGTCAGGTAGCATAAATACTCCTTTACCTCTATTGCCTTCTTCATGTGACACAGGCTTACCACATAAGTTACACAAATGTTTAAACTGTCAGCCCACAATCATAGAGATAAAGAGCTGTTGTGTGTTGTGCTTGGCAACTAATAGGTAACTTCACACAGGAATAAAGTAGTACTTGATGTCTGCTTTCCTCTCTGAAAGCCACAACCTTGACAACAAGAAAAAAGTTAGAAAGCCCTATATAAAGGGAAGCACCCAGACATATCCCCACATTTGCAGGCTTTAGCCTAATACAGGGGTGCTCAAATTGGGGTGCACAACATTTTCTGGCAGCACTTACTGTACAGAGGCCCTGCGCTCCTCCCCAAAGCATTTAAATTAAATGTTGGGGCGCGCAAGCAAAACCTCTGTATCTCACTTACTTTGTCTCATTTGGCATCTGGCGATGCGTCGCCATGGCAACGCGAAGTCACATGACTTTGTGACATCAGAAGATGCTTGACAAAAGGAAAGAGAGGAGCAGGCAGGGGGCGCAAGCAGTGGGACAGTGCAGGCAGGGGGTGCAGACTAAAATGTTTGTACACCCCATGCCAAATACAGTAAATGAAGATCTACATCAGTATGAAAATGCTATTTCCCCCAATTCAAGATTCAAATACTACATTTTTAAATACTGAAGTGCAAAAAACGAAACATTTATAAAGTGGAATACATTATTTACACACATTATTTTAAATGGTAATTTAAGTAGGCAGATCTACTTTTTGATATCTCAAATATCTAAATGAATAAACAATGCTTTTTAAATATTTACAGATCCTTGTTTTGTGGCTTGTGTGGTGGACAAGAGGGACATTTTCACATTCCTTCCTGGAAAAATTATTGGCTTAAAGAATACACAGAATATATAGGAATTTGTACACCGCAAGCAAACAAGAACACAGATTTAATAAACAGAGAAATATAGTATAAACAGATCCAGGTATTTTGTTTTAGAATATACATACTGTACTAGGCAATGTTGTTTTAGAGATATATTGTTTAAAAAAAAATCATAGGTACATAGGGTTTAAGTATCAAATCTTCTGCAATAAAATGTATATTGTGTGGCATTGAATTTGTATCAATATGTGTACTGTATACTGTATTAGGAAAGCATTAGGAACACATTTGAAGAGTGTTAATAATGGGATATAAAGAGGCCATCAATTTATGTGCTACTAGCTGAGAGACCCGACGTTGCCCGTGAGTTAAATTTCCCGCTAGGAGGGGGTGGGGGGGACAGTGGACAGGAGGGGGGGGACAGTGGACAGGAGGGGGGGACCGTGGACAGGAGGGAGGGACAGTGGACAGAAGGGGGGGACAGTGGACAGGAGGGGGGGGGACAGTGGACAGGAGGGGGAGGACAGTGGACAGGAGGGGGGGACAGTGGACAGGAGGGTGGGGACAGTGGACAGGAGGGGGGGGCAGTGGACAGCAGGGGGGGGGCAGTGGACAGGAGGGGGGTTGCTTAAAATATTCCGGGTCCCTCCTCTCCACTCCCCCTGTATGTTTCTCCGCTCCCCTCTCCCCCATGCGCAGCTCCGGTCCCCACCCTACAGTGTCTGACACACACACAGTGTCACACACACACACACACAGTGACACACACACACACAGTGTCATCGTCCCCCCTACACACACACAGATATGTCACCTCTCCTTCCGGGCGCCGCCATCTTAGGCACTCGGCGCCGCGAGGGAGGAAGTGGGTCCTTCCGGGCGCCGCCATCTTAGGCACTCGGCGCCGCGAGGCATCTGCAGGCTGCCTGCCTACTGCCTGTCCCCCCGCCGGGGAGGGAGGGAAGTGAGCGCCGGGGAGGGAGGTGAGTGAGCGCCGGGGAGGGTGGTGAGTGAGCGCCGGGGAGGGAGGTGAGTGAGCGCCGGGGAGGGAGGTGAGTGAGCGCCGGGGAGGGAGGTGACTGAGCACCGGGGAGGGATGTGAGTGAGCGGGACATTGTATAATGTCAATGTAAGGTACATGTTGTAAGTTGGTGTGGCGGCCATTTTAGAAAGTTCATAAAGAGTACGTAGGTGAAGGTACGTGCGGCCATTTGTGTAATAGAAAGTAAAACTGCACACGCCATTATTTTAATATATATTTATTGTAATATATGTGTTTTTAGTAAGGCATAAAGGTAGAGTGCAGGGCTACAGGGAGTGTTCATCGTGCGTGATAGTGTCGTCGTGTGTGTGCGTCTGTCCGGCCATGTGCACAGGGGAGTAAGCATGAGTGTTAGCTACAGGGGAGTAAGCAGTGTGTACACAGGGGTGACTGCATGACTGTGAGTTGTGGGATGACAGTGTGGTCAGTGTGAGTGTGTGGGATGACATTGAATGTGTGTGTGTGGAGTGTGTGTGTGTGTGTGTGTACACAGGGGTGACAGCATCACTGTGAGTTGTGGAATGACAGTGACTATATGTGTGGGATGACAGTGACTGTGTGTGTTTGTGTACACAGGGGTGTGTGTGTGTGTGTGTGTGTGTGTGTGTGTGTGTGTGTGTGTATGTGTGTGTGTGTGTGTGTGTGTGTGTGTGTGTGTGTGTGTGTGTGTGTACAGGGGTGAGAGTGTGAGATGTAAACTTACCAAGGACTCCGCAGGGGTTCTGTGGGGGTATGCTGTCAGTGCAAGTGTGTGAGAGTGAAGTAGGTGTGTGTCAGTGATGTCACTGTAACTTTTGGCCAATGAGAGTCGTGTGGGAGGTGTGTGTCACAGTGGGGCGTACCTCTTGGCCAATGAGAGTCGGGGTGGCCACTGACCAATCAGATTCACCGCAGCTAGTACCAACCTTTCGATTTTATATATTAAGATTGTAATGTTAAATATCAAATCCTCAGATTATTATTTTTATTCCTTTTCCCTGCATTAAAATTGTCCTGAAGAGCAAAGTTAATGTGCGCGCTGTCCCAAAAGCATTTTTATCTTCGAAACTGAGGTAGTTGTTCCTCTGCTGCTCCTATTCACCCGTGATCAGCGGGGTCAATCTGAACATATAAAACAAAAAAAGGGCTCAAGAGGATAAACAAAACCAAAATCAATTTAAGCACAATAAAATGTATATATAAGAAACAAATAGCACTTAAGGCACAATAAAAAGGATCATATAGATCCAGTCATCCGCTCATCGAAAATGCCACCTCCATAGAGGGTTGGATCCTGAGAAAACAGGACCCCACAATCTCACAGTCCCAGATCTGATAGGCAAAGCAGTCCATCCCGCAGTGTGTAAAAATGGAGAAAACAGTTGGTGTCCTCATGGAGGTGAGAGGATGGGAGCTTCCGGGTATCCGTCGTCACGGTAGCACGTAGCTGCGTGATGACCTCACCACAACGCTTTTCACGTCTGAATGACGCTTCATCAGGGAATTTGTCTAAATGATCCTATACCAGGGCTTAAATAACAAAGGGATAATACCTTCACGCCAATCAGGATCACAACAGGTGATTTATTCAGACGTCAAATCAGATATTATTATGCCAATATGCACAATGAAACAAAAAAACATCTACATATAAAGATACAAAGGACATAAAGCATGACAACAATTATACATTAAACATAAAATAAGATACATAAAACTTTATACATGACAACAATAAAACATAAACTATGAATGAAAATTAAAAAAAATTAAATGAATAAAGAGTGGAAATATATAACATAAAATAATTAATAAAATAAATCATACCCATTACCCAAAGTATACTTAGCATCATTGTCATGATACTGTATGATCAAAATGTAAATGGGTGCCAAGATGAAAAGGCATCCATATCAATAGATGACCCTAAGATGATGACAAAAAATAATAGCTAAACTACTATAATGGGACAAGAATTAAAATTGTCCTCTCGGTGTGTAGTGTAAACCGGACATGTTTCTAAATGACATACTGTAGAACTTGATAAATAGCCCATATGTACATGCCAGTATGGATTTTACAGTTAAAATTTTTAGGACATATAGGGCATATACTTGGTCTAAACCGTTTAGTTTTATAAAATGCATTTACTCATTATGTTTGTTGTGAAATTCTTCAGTAGTGTTCTGTTTATAATTAAAACCCATAACATCATTTTTTCTAATACTTGTAGTAGTTATTTTATTTATTTATTAAAAATGTTTAACCAGGAAGTAATACATTGAGAGTTACCTCTCGTTTCCAAGTATGTCCTGGGCACAGAGTTATAAAAAATAAATGGTTGCATTAAAGAACAGGGGTTATACAGTGAAATCACGGACAGATAGAGTTGGAAAAATGGGTACAGGGGATAAAGGCTTGTGAGTTTTAGAATGAAATAGACATCAGCGAACGGCAGCAAAAGGCTCAAACCCTTTGGCTGCCCTTCAGCTGAGCCAAAGGCTGTGCGCCTTTGGGGCAACGCAGATGCACAGTGGGGTGGGTGGCTGAGATGCAATGCAGCTGTGAGCAAAAGCTTTGTGTCCTCATGGCTCGTTAACATTCCAGTGGGTGGGGTTGACGTTCCACAGAGAACAAGCAAATGTTAACCCTTAGCACGCTGGTCCTTTGCAGAGGGGTGCCGCTCTTGGGGAGCCCCATCAGGTTGTGCACCTTTGGGGCAACGCAGATGCACAGTGGGGTGGGTGGCTGAGATGCAATGCAGCTGTGAACAAAAGCTTTTTGTGTCCTCATGGCTCGTTAACATTCCAGTGGGTGGGGTCAACGTTCCACAGAGAACAAGCAAATGTTAACCCTTAGCACGCTGGTCCTTTGCAGAGGGGTGCCGCTCTTGGGGAGCCCCATCAGGCTGTGCGCCTTTGGGGCAAGCAGATGCACAGTGGGGTGGGTGGCTGAGATGCAATGCAGCTGTGAACAAAAGCTCTTTGTGTCCTCATGGCTCGTTAACATTCCAGTGGGTGGGGTCAACGTTCCACAGAGAACAAGCAAATGTGAACCCTTAGCACGCTGGTCCTTTGAAGAGGGGTGCCGCTCTTGGAGAGCCCCATCAGGCTGTGCGCCTTTGGTGCAACGCAGATGCACAGAACAATATTATATTACCTTAGCCACTATTAAAAAGAATTGCATGTTTCATGGCAATGGTTGTTTTGCATAAATTATGACATAAATGTTAAAAAGTGTAGAAAAGCTATGATGAAGCTAACTGCTTTAACATTACTGAAACTCTGATGGGGTTAATAAACATACTGTCCTGGCTAAGCTCAGTCTAAAGCTTGCCGGGAGCTGGCCGGGAGCGTAGCGAGCTAGCCGCGGGTCCGTTCTCCGTTTAAAAACGGAGTTTCCCGCGCGGCGGCCGCTTCAATAGATAAGCGCTAATGGCGCTTACTATTGAAAGCGCCCGAGGCGCGGGAAAACCGGCCGAAACAAGCCCGGTTTCGGCCAGTGAAAGCCCGCGCGCCGCCCGCGCTATTTTAAAATTGCGGTGGCGGCCGCATTACAGTCAGCTCGGCCGCCACTGTAGCATAAGTCAAAAAAGCAAGGCATGTCAGGTAGAGTTAAACAATGGACAATTCTACATACTTTCCTACAGATTTAGTAAGGCTTTGGCCAGGCAGGGAACAGGCGCGCTGGTGCTCGTGCGCTGCGCCCTGCTTGGCGATTCGTGGCCGGCTAGGTGCGCCCTCGCCTGGGGGTGTGGCCAAGACGTCACAGAGCTGGTTCGCCCTCATTGGGCGAACCGCTCACGTGACGCGCTTGTGAGCGGAAAATTCAAATTTGCTTGCCCACGCTGGTCACACACATTGCCGCAATGTGTTTCATCGCGGCCAGCGTGAGCGCGCCCGCCCGCTCAGCGCCACCCTGGATGTGTCCAGCACCCAGCCAAATTGCGGTCATGCAAACGTGGCTGCTGCAGTTCTAGAGGATTAACATTGTGGGGGTTCAGATCCAGAAGCATTGACTGCGGCAGCCACTATCTCCAAATCGGCAAATATAAGGTTTTTTGGCCATGGCACAGGAGACAATAGGTCTTGCTACATCTGTCAATTGTATTTCTTAAATGGTAAGAACAACCTTTAAAGGAGCAGTCCCAGATGACTAATTTTTTTAACTTTAAAAAAAGTGTGTGTGTGTTTGTGTGTGTGTGTGTGTGTGTGTGTGTGTGTTTGTGTGTGTAGTTAAGTTATGGTGGTTAAAAAAAAGTGACAAAAACCCTCCACAGCAAAGCATATAGCAAATGGAAATATTACTGTATGCTCTAGAAACCCCAAAGTTGGCTCCAGCTACTCAAATATATGGAAAAACGTAGAGAGTCTCAGAATAAGCTACAAATCTAATAACGTAAATAATAAATAAATACACAAAATTGGAAATGCTGACTGACTGCTTATGCAAAGTATACAGCTCTAATTATCACACAAGTGGGGGGGAAGAGAGATACAAAGGGAAGGGAAGTGTGGGGTACAAATGAGGGTATGGGGAAAGGAAAACAGATAAACATATAAAGACACTGGGGTAGGGTAAGAGTGGCAACGTTTCAGGGTAGAAACCCTTTAGCTTTCATTTGTGTGTCTTACAGGGGGGACCAGGGCCAAGGGAAATACCTTGAGGTTCATTTGGACCCAAGGGAACAGGCTAAAAGAAAGGGTTTCTACCCTGAAATGATGCTGTGAGTGTATGCAGTGTGCTGTGAGTGTGTGCAGTGTGCTGTGAGTGTATGCAGTGTGCAGTGAGTGTATGCAGTGTGCTGTGTGCTGGTGCTGTGTGTGCTGTGAGTGTATGCAGTGTGCAGTGAGTGTATGTAGTGTGCAGTGAGTGTGTGCTGTGTGTACTGTGAGTGTGTGCAGTGAGTGTATGCAGTGTGATGTGTGCAGTGAGTGTATGCAGTGTGCAGTGAGTGTATGCAAGGTGCTGTGAGTGTGTACAGTGTGCAAACATTTTTTTTTTAAATAAAAAAAAAAAAAATTGTGGTCCATGCCCAAACCACGTTATAAGCGGATCGCGCTATCATGGGGTTGAGCTGTATATATATATATATATATAGACATACGTTACCGTTCCAAGGTCTGATAAAGCAAGAGACAGCACTCAATTGTAGAAAACTTCACAAAGTGTATTGGTGAAATTAGTGCTACATCAAGAAACCCAACGTTTCGGTCCTTCAAAATGGGACCTTCCTCAGGGGTAGGTCCCATTTTGGAGGACCGAAACGTTGGGTTTCTTGATGTACCACTAATTTCACCAATACACTTTGTGAAGTTTTCTACAATTGAGTGCTGTCTCTTGCTTTACCAGACCTTGGAACGGTAACGTATGTCTATATTATCCATATGGGGCAAGCACCTACAGCCTATTAGCACCTAAGGAGTGCCACTTTCTATTTGACTATATATATATATATATTTAATTATTTGAAGCAGGGGGTCTCCGTAGCTAAGCCCCTTCAAGTTTAGCTCCAGGGACCCCCTACTTCCGGAGATAATTACCTCCAAAATTGGTGGTGGTAGCGGATCCAGCTCAGGAAGCAGGGCTTTTAGGTTTGAAGCTCCTGCTTCACATGGGCCAATAGGAAACCGCACCGAAGACGTTAACGGCTTCCTATTTGCCCACAGGCCAGGACAATCTAATCAGCGGCCATTATGAGGTCCCTTCTTACCGAGGAGAGCAGTTACTGGCACCTAATTCGCAGGTAAGTATTTCCAGAAGCAGGGGGTTCCCAGAGCTGACATTAATGGGATTCAGCTCTGGAGACCCCCTGCTTCAATCCTATATAATACAAATATTGCACACAAATCCACTCCCTGGGACTTCCTCTTTAAAGCTCCATTAAAATTATGGCATGACAATGAAAAAGATAAATATAAGTGTAGCAATCTAAAGAGAACACGTTCTAATAATATGGGAAAGCAAATGGTTGCAGTCTAAGAGGACCTTTGATAGGCTTGCATACTGGAAATGTTGTAGTGTTTAATATATTTTCATGGGTTTTCACATATTCATACTACAGAGGAATTCAGTTCATATTACTAAGCAGCCTTACTCCTAGTGTACCTTAAGATATAGTAGATATTGATAGAACAATATAGTACACTGTAGAATAACTAAAGAAGAGTGTTCCTACCTTGTTCTCTGGTCTCCACAGCCAGCACCACGTGGAGCTCTAAGCAGGCAAGGTGTATAGGCACTGTGCTGCTTGGAAGCCCACCAGGGGTCACCGGGTCATAGACGCTCAAGAGAGGAACTGGTCAGGGGGCGCTCTGGCTTCTCCTCTTCCATCTCTACGATCCCTCTGCACAGGCTGCAGTTGGAACCTTGTTTTTTTTTTCAAGCTCACCTACAGTACTAAATGCCTTTTTCTTGCTATGACCACACGCTTCAGGGGGCTGCACATGAAACACTGAAGGGACACGTGTGCCATGGGTTAGCCACCACTGAAGTGGTGTTTCCAGCATCTTTTAGAAACTTAATCCTTTCCTTAAAAAAATCACATGAGACTTTTTGCAAACACTAGACCTGAAGAGAGCATAATTATCTTGGCCTCAGATGACCAATTCTTAAAAAAAATCCTATGTGAATAATACAGGTGTTGTCTCAAAAAATGTTTGTTGAATCAGACCAGGAAACATCTCGTATCCAGACTAGACAACATATACAAACTCATCTTTATTGATTTCCTGAGTGTAGATATTTGCTCTAGATGTATGGAGAACATTTTGTTTATCACAGATCAGTTCGTGCTGCATCTCTGATTCAACTGAATGACAATTCATGCTGCTCTTTCTGATGAGATTTCATACTCCACTACAGTATGTCGTTTCTCCATCTCTTTTTAATGATTAAGCCTACTCAGCTGATGATTTCATTTCTGTACCTATGTAATATATTAGGCATCCACTTTTGAGCTCAATGAGGCCTTTATCACTTCTTACTTCACTAAGGCAAGCAATATCCCATTTAATCTTTGAAGTTTGTCTTCCAATTCTTGCAGTGCTGCTTCACTGGAGGGAGTTCAGCAGTTGTACATAGTTAGATTTAAGTTTGACAGCTTTATTTTAACCTCTGGGGATTATTAGCACCTTAATTTGAGGGAATGTTTAAATTGAAGAAACACAGTAATATTTGTTGTATTTTCCAACTAAGAACAAATTATGCAATTAATATCATATTTATGTAATTATAAGGTAACTTATTCCACAATAAAGTACAATATGGAAAGAAATACTGTGATGTCAAAATTATATCACAGGTTAATTTGTAATACAATCAATAATCGGAATTATGTTAAAAATCAAGGAACTTTTTTCTATTTTTCTATGCAAAAGCATGCATTCGTTCCCCAAAGCATTAAAATGGTCTTTATTGCCCTCTTACCTGTTGTTCTGCCATACTTGAAGTTGCTTTCTTCATAAAGATGGAATACCACTATCTGTGAACTGTGCCTGTAGCTAATTCAAACTAGTTCGGTTGTGTGGGTCCTGCTACAATGTGCAAGGGGGAAGCAATAATGACTGCTACATCTGTAAATTCACTCAAATTTTTTAGATTTAACAGTTCTGTCATTTGAGTGAATTTAGGGAGATTTTGATGTGGCAGAGGTATTTTGACCACTTTAATTCTAGAGGGACAGCAAAGTGCTGTTTAGTAATGAGCTGCAAGTTTCACTAACACAGCAGTGGTTAATGAGATGGAATTATACATATTCTCTGGATAGGCAAAGATGATTCCTTATGGGTTAGAAAATACAAAACAAAAATCTAAGATCTTGTATGGCATAACTACAAATAGGAAACCGTTTTTGAATCAGTTTATTGGCGGCAAAACAACTGCACCATATTTAACGCAAAGAAAATCCCATTAAACTGCAGAAATTGCAATCCAGCTGCAAAACTTGCAATACCTCAAAATAAGTAGAAAAAAAACCAGCAGCAAATGTATCCAGTACAATATTTATTTTATTGCCCCTTGATACATTTAGTGATACACTTGGTTATAAGGTTGTAAACTTTGCTAAAATGTCCCCAGGGTCACAATTTAGCTTGTGTAGCCGGGACCCCCTTTGCCCGACATTTGTTGTTGTGGGGTGGGAGAGTGCCGCAGTAGGGAACACTCCGATATCGGAGGTTCCGCGATAGAGGGAGCCGCCATGTTAGAGGTTGTGCATGCGTGGGCATAATGGCAAAGCACGCGAAGGAGGAGAGCTCTGATAGGAGGGAGGCCAGGGAACTACGGGTCCCAGCAGCCCCGTGGACCCTTGTGACGTGCGAGGACCAATGAGATGCTAGGACAGGGGAAAAAGGGGTCGGAGGGCGCGCACGTTGTTCAAAGCGAGCGCAGGAGGAAGGAGAATGAACTCCGGTGTAGGGAGGCATTCCGCCCCTACCTAGGCCTCATACCCCAGGCCCAGTTAGACCCTGAGCCCCAGTAGGGTGAAGCTGAGCTAGGAACCGGCCATAGATAGGTTCCGGTTCCCTTAGTGTGAGTGTGATCGCTACCAGGACATTTCCAAGTCAGCGGGAGGTCTGGGCTCAGACCCCGCTGCTGTGTTGCTGCACGTCTGGGTGGGATCGCCCAAGACACCTACCATTTATTCAGGACACAGTGGCTGCGCAGTCCACACATATAGATTCACTGTCTCACTTGAGGGGCGGGGGAAATATTGGACACGGGTACTGGACACGGGGTGGGATCACCCGGTGAAGGAGGGTAGTGAGCGTCCTGCGAGACGCAGAGTACAGTGTCTGCCTCAAAGAGGGACACCAGTTGATGATAAAGAAGGAGTGAGGTTATGCCATATTATTCATGCTAGTAAAGTTAACTGGTTGGTTATTGCTGTGTGTGTGTGTTGATGTACATAAGGTCCTGCAAAGAACCACTTCCCCTCTGGCGGAAGCTGTTGCAGGTGGAGGCGCTGCACCAAGTATCAAGTATTGAGCATGCCCCAGGCTCTCCGTGGCAGAGGCTTAGGCCCTGTGAGCCTACAGGTTATGCAGCATACAGTAGTGGTCTGTGTTCGCTAGGAACCAAGGCTACATGTGGAGGCGCTGCTGAGATCTTAGACCTGGGGTGCCCCTCGAGCCAAAAATACCGCCACCATGGCCCTTCCCTCGCGTCAGAAAGTCCGCGACTGGGCGCAGCAAATGCAAACGCCCACCCGCCGCGCCGTGGCTGTGACCCAAGTACCCATGGCCCTACCTCTAGAGACATTGCAAACAGCCCTACGACAACTACCGGGTTTTGCCAAAGCCCGCCTGGTAGATGTCCTAATAGACCAAGATGCTAAGTGGAACACCTTGCTAGTAGATTGCCGGCGAGATCTAGTAGTCCTCGAACCTGCAGTTCCTCAATATCTGCCGCTTCCCAACTCTCCGCCCGGAGGCAGCCCCTTTGTCTATCCACTCCGGGACCCGGCTGTGGGGGAACTGGGTGACGACGACCCTACGCTCCCCTTTGCTCACTACCCCGCGAGCGAAGCGGGCAGCTGTCAGTCAGAATCTAGCTATCCCGGGTCTAGCGTAGCTGAAGAAGCGGGGGTGCGTAGTGACATGCTGCAGAAACTAAATGATAAGATAGACCGGTTAACCACCCCAGCGAGTTTACCTCCGTTAGTAGAAGCACTCACCCTGGGCACGCATTCCCAAAGCTACAGGAAATTGAAGGCCTTCTCTGGAACTCTACCTGTACCCATGGGGGAAGATGGGATAGACCCCTGGAAGGAGCACACTCGGGGGGTAATGGAAGAATGGTCCTGTACAGACGTCGTGAAACGACAACGGCTTATGGAGTGCTTGAGACCCCCGGCGTCCACCCTGATCAGCATTCACCGAGAACAAAATCCCAACCTGACCTCTCGGATAATGATCGAGTTCCTCGTCGAGGCCTATAGCGCGACCGAGGATGATGGGGTCTTGTGGGCCAAATACTATGCCATCAACCAAAAAGTTGGAGAAGATTTGTCCGCCTACATCCACCGTGTGCAAATTTCATTAGGGCCCCTGCTGCACCATAAGTATGTGACCGCCTCACAGATGGACGAATACCTCCGCAAACAATACCTACGGGGATCCAGTCCTAGTCACCCCATTGCAAACATGATTCGTGATAACCTCACTCGAGGGCCTCCCCCCTCGTTTATCAAACTACTACAGCAAGTCAAAGAGCACGAAAGGCATCTCATGCTTCACTCCCCACAGAAAGGGAAAGCAGCCAGCAACCCCAAACCCAAAGGGAGTGCTGAAAATAAGGAGGATCCTCCAGATAAACCAGGCCCGGAACGGCCGAAGTACGCCGGACGAACCTCACCTCCGTATGATCGCCGTACCCCACCCAGGGATATGTCCTGCTACAAGTGCGGGAAGAAGGGACATATCTCCTATGATTGCCGGATGGGGGAGTCCCGCCCTGGAGTCCGTCACCCAAGAAGTTCACGCCCCATGCCATGATATGCGGTGTGTACGCGGCCGGCGAAGAAAGCCCTGTTTCCACCCAAAGTTGCGACGGGCCCGAGGATGAGAGTAACCGCGTGGGACCGGTAGCGCTGATCTGGGTGCTAGTAGATGGTATCTACTCCTCCGCGCTACTGGACATGGGATCTCAAGAGACCATCATATATCGAGGATTTTATGATCGACACCTCCAGAAGCGGCGTCTGAAATCGGCAGGGCATACCAAAGTAAGAGGACTAAGCAATGACGACTACCCCATCGACGGCATAGTAACTGTGGGCCTGGAAATACAACAGCTCAATACTGGAAAGTCCCACCACATGAATGTGGACGCCCTGGTGTGCCTAGAACCCAAAGACCCACCTAAGTATCCTATCATCCTAGGCACGAATGCGGACATAGTACAAGCCGTTATCCGGGCCTATCTACAAGAAATGAATGAATTGCCCATGTCCAGCCTACAGCTGCAGCTTGTCCCGGTGAATCCGGACTCCCCTCCGACACCCTCAGAGGACTATGGACTGTTGTTCTGCGGCCGCGGGGGGCTGACCAGACTTTTACCAGGAGAGATGCAGAGGGTACCCGACTGGTGTGCATACGCTGAACGAGTAGACGAGGAGCAGCTCTTTTCCCTAGAAAGCACGCCAGAAGAAGATGTCCACCGAGGATATCGGCTTGTACCGGAATTCCGGGATTGGCCGACCGCCATCCTCCGTCGGATTTATGTGATGGTCCAGAATCTTTCGCCATTTCCCATGGCTTTCGACGCAGGACAGAAAATAGGGCGGATTTACCCCATCAGCTTGGTAGATGAAGCAGTACAAGTAAAGGCTACCGAGTGGAAGGTCCCGGTTCACACCTAGACTTCGACATTGGCTCGTCCGGACTATCCGACACCTGGAAGGAATGGCTACGAATGCAGCTGGAATAGAGACGATCAGTATTCTCTACCGGGGAGATGGATGTGGGGTGCAGCCGCAGTGCTCAACACACTATTCGGATGAATGATACAAAGCCCTTCAGGGAACGTTCCCGTCGGCTCGCTCCTAGAGACTTAGATGATGTACGGGCAGTCCTCCACGAGATGGAAGTTGCTGGAATCGTCACGGAGTCACGAAGCCCTTACGCTTCACCCATAGTGGTAGTGAGAAAGAAGAATGGGACCGTGAGGTTATGCGTAGATTACCGGACACTGAACTATCGGACGGTACCGGACCAGTATAATCTTCCCCGCATAGAAGAAATCCTGGACGCCCTACGCTTCTGATTACCTTAGCCTTGACAAAGCACTCGCGAAACGCGCGCGTCGGCAAACACGTGACCACGTGCACGCGCAGAGCCCGAGTTCATGTACACTGACTCAGAGAGATTCAGAGAGTCAGCGTGTCTCAGCCCGTGCACAGTAATGGACTGTTGAAAGATCCTACGATCTTAGCAGTCACACAGCAGTTAAGTAAAGGCACAGAGAAAAACCTGGCAGTATATCACAGTACAAATACAGGAAGCCTGAATGCTAATCCCCAAACACAGCATTTAGCTTAAAGGGGCACACACATTGAGCAAAACGGCAACCAATCCAGCAATTAACCTCTGGAGTGCCAGACCATCACCACATATGAAGAGCACTACACCAACTAGGGAAAGGTCTTTCATGTTAGACCGATATTAATACCCTAAAAGGAGCAGTACTCAGCTGTTAATTAGGTATCTGTATATACAGAATTTACAGCAGTGCCACTAACTTACCAGTATTGCAAAACTAATACTAGTGTCTATTCTAGCCCTGTCATTACACACTTGGGATGTACACGTGTTAAGTATCACACACTTGTATTTAAATACCACCACCCACACATGCTGGTGTTAAAAACTCATAATAGGTGCACATAGACCTAGATCTGTATACACAAGTCTATAATGTACTAATAGCTGCAGTACAAAAGCAGCTAAGTACAGGTCCAATCAACTAGTGCATCTACTAGTATTTCAATACTGGGGCACTACATCTGTGGTCCACACAGACGCTACTTTCACCATAAGAACTCTAGCCCATTCTCTCCATATGAGGAACACTAGGGCCAGTGAATTACCCTAACACTGGGCATTAATACATCATTGTATACTCCTCTGGATACACCTATCCATAGAGTTAGCCACACTTGGCATCATTTAATCATTGTTTTAAACCCCAATATTTTAACGATATTGTCAATTAATAAAGTTATTTTAAACAAATCACCAATTCATACAGAAACAGAGTGCTATCTACAGGGGTTCTGTCTGTCTACTATGTATTAAGTTATACGCCCTTTGCAGCACCAGTTTCATTGTTCTATAGCAAAGCTGAAGCGGGGGTAAACATACGTATAAAACGCCCTACATGGAAGCAAATGGTTCAGTGTACTGGACCTCAGGTCTGGCTACTACCAGGTACCCATGAGTCCCACGGACCAATAGAAAACGGCGTTCATTTGTCCACTGGGGTTCTACCAATTCACCCATATGTCCCAAGGTATATGTGGTGCCCCCGCCACCTTCCAGCGGCTAATGGAGAAGACTTTAGGTGACTTGAATCTCCGAGAATGTCTCGTGTATTTGGATGACATCATAGTCTTCGGGAAAACCCTGGAGGAATACGAGGCTCGGCTCCTGAAAGTACTTGACCGATTAGCTCAAGAAGGGCTCAAGCTCTCCCTGGATAAATGCCGCTTCTGCAGGACATCAGTGACTTACGTGGGACACATAGTGTCTGCCGAGGGGATTGCCACTGATCCCGCGTAAATAGAAGCCGTCGTCAATTGGCCCCGACCTGACAATGTGGAGGAGTTGCGGTCATTCCTGTGATTCTGCGGATACTATCGCAGGTTTGTGGAGGGATATTCCCGACGGGCCAAAGCCCTTAACAGTCTTCTCAAAATATATCCGGAAGACACCGGCCAGACGGCCACGCCGGCTCGACAGCCCTTCGGGGACAAATGGATGACAGAGTGTGAGCAAGCCTTCAAGGACCTGAAACAGAGTTTGACCGCGGCCCCCGTGTTGGCCTATGCAGACCCCGAGCAACCGTATATATTACATGTGGATGCTAGCCTGGGAGGGTTAGGGGTGGTGTTACACCAAAAATATCCCGAGGGACTGCGACCCGTAGCTTATATCAGCCGCAGTCTTACCACCAGTGAACAGAACTACCCCATGCACAAGCTCGAGTTCTTGGCCCTCAAGTGGGCCATCGTAGACAAACTTTGTGATTACCTGTATGGGGTGTCGTTTGAGGTGCGGACCGACAACAATCCACTCACCTATATCATGACCTCAGCCAAACTCGACGCGGCCGGACACTGCTAGCTGGCCGCCCTCTTCAACTACAATTTCACCCTGAAGTATAAACCGGGTCCCTTGAACATTGGGGCTGACGCCCTGTCTAGACGACCGGGGCTGGCCGCTACCCCCGAGGACGACCAATGGGAAGAAATCCCGGGGCCTGGGATAAGGGCTCTGTGTTGTACCGCTGCCATAGTCAATGATCAAGTGGCGTTCTCTGAGTTAAGGGTGGCCGACTCTCTAGGATGCGCATCCACCGCTATCCTGGAAGCCTATCGAGACCCAAGTGGTATGCACGTCACTCCGGACAAGATCATAGCCTGGAAAGATATGGTGCGCTACCAAGAACAAGACCCGGTCGCGTGGGCAGTTCGCTATGCTATCCGGAAAAATCGCCCGGCCCTCCTCAGACAGGCTCCGGGTGATGTAGGAGGTATACTGATGCGAGAAGCCGACAAATTCAAAATACGGGACAATTTGCTATACCGAGTTGTAGAGTACCATAATCACCCGAACAGGAGGCAATTAGTACTACCTAAAAGATTACAGTACTTGGTACTGAGGGCAGTACACGATGAACACGGTCATCTGGGGGTCGACAAGACTTTTGGATTGGTGAGAGATCGGTTTTTCTGGCCAAAAATGAGGGAAGCAGTAGAGCATCACTGTCGACGGTGTGCGGTGCATTCAGCGGAAAACATTGCCCACCAGGGCCACCCCAATGGGCCTCTTAAAAAGCACCAGGCCTATGGACTTCCTATGTATTGAACCCGATTGCCGAGGCATCGGCAACGTGCTGGTCATCACTGATCACTACACTAGATACGCCCAGGCCTTCCCGACGAAAGACCAAAAAGCCATTACGGTTGCCAAGGTGCTCTGGGAAAAGTACTTCATGCATTACGGGCTCCCCCAACAACTACACTCCGATCTAAGTCGAGACTTTGAAAGTAACTTGATAAGAGAACTACTGAAAATCTTACATATCGCTAAATCCCGTACTACCCCATATCACCCAGGAGGGGACGCCCTGCCGGAGCGATTTAACTGCACGTTACTGGACATGTTAGGCACGTTAACGGGAGTAGAAAAAACTGAATGGAGTCGCCATGTGGAAACATTAGTACACGCTTACAATTGCACTCAACACGATTCCACAGGGTTCTCTCCGTACTTTCTAATGTTTGGTCGAGAAGCCCGACTGCCTGTGGATATACGGTTAAGAGTCTCCACGGACGGGGTGCATAATACTACTCATTTCCGATATGTACAGAGGCTGCAAGAGAATCTACAACGGGCCTACCTGCAGGCCGAGAAATCTACCGAAAAGCTGAACGCTGGGAATAAACGGCGGTATGATCATAAAGTCAAACACAGAGACATTAAACCAGGAGACGCTGTGCTCCTCCGTAATCTGGGAGTACCGGGGAAACATAAATTGGATGACCGATGGAGGGAGTGTACCGGCCTTCCGGTTTATCGTATTAAGGACTCAGAGGGTCGGGTGAAGACCTGGCACCAAAATCATTTGCTCCTTATTCCAAGAGTCGAAGAGGGGGATTTGGAGTGCACTGCATCATCATTGGATGGGGAGACGACATTGGGGGAAGACGAGCCGGGGCCAGGGAGCTCAATCTCTCAGGAAGACCCACAAGAGGGAACCTCTCAAAGGGGCCCTCGACAGAGAGCACCTCCCGGTGGACCTACGGGTAAAGGGCTCGGGGAGCACACGCCCCATGGGGTGGCTCCGGAAAGTTCGTCACTGGACCCACTGAGTCCATGCTTTGTACCAAGTCATGATAATATAGAGACTGTAATCCCCACAAGGGAAGAACCTGAGCCTCAAGACCAAGATAGTCATTCTCCCGAGGGAGTGACCGAGCAACAGTTAAGGCAAAGTCAAAGGAATGGGCAGCCTCCATTGAGGATGTCCTATGATCAGTTTGGGGCACCCCACTATGAGGCTCAGCAGTGGGCTCGCAATCGAGTAAAATCAGTGATTGTGATGTTTAGCGAAATGTACAATCTGATGTAGGATGGGGAGAATGTCGTATGTTATGCATTTTCATTATATAACGTTGTACCAGTTTAAAGGTATTGTCCAAGCGGGGTCGTTGGAATCCACAGGGGGGAGGATGTAGCCGGGACCCCCTTTGCCCGACATTTGTTGTTGTGGGGTGGGAGAGTGCCGCAGTAGGGAACGCTCCGATATCGGAGGTTCCGCGATAGAGGGAGCCGCCGTGTTAGAGGTTGCACATGCGCGGGCATAATGGCAAAGCCCGCGAAAGAGGAGAGCTCTGATAAGAGGGAGGCCAGGGAACTACGGGTCCCAGCAGCCCCGCGGACCCTCGTGATGCGCGAGGACCAATGAGATGCTAGGACAGGGGAAAAAGGGGTCGGAGGGCGCGCACATTGTTCAGAGCGAGCGGTAGGAGGAAAGAGAAGGAGCTCCGGTGAAGGGAGGCATTCGGCCCCAACCTAGGCCTCATACCCCAGGCCCAGTTAGACCCTGAGCCCCAGTAGGGTGAAGCTGAGCTAGGGACCGGCCATAGATAGGTTCCGGTTCCCTTAGTGTGAGTGTGATCGCTACCAGGACATTTCCAAGTCAGCGGGAGGTCTGGGCTCAGACCCCGCTGCCGTGTTGCTGTACATCTGGGTGGGATCGCCCAAGACACCTACGGGCGACGTCATCTAGGCCAACGCCGATCCTTTGTGAAGACTGTTGCAGGACCGGGTACTGGAGTGCCCAGCAGGTAAACTACAAGTGCACCAACGGTATCACCATTTATTCAGGACATAGTGGCTGTGCAGTCCACACATATAGATTCGCTGTCTCACTTGAGGGGGGGGGAAATATTGGACATGGGTACTGGACACGTGGTGGGATCACCCGGTGAAGGAGGGTAGTGAGCGTCCTGCGAGACGCAGAATATAGTGTCTTCTGCCTCAAAGAAGTACACCAGTTGATGATAAAGAAGGAGTGAGGTTATGCCATATTATTCATGCTGGTAAAGTTAACTGGTTGGTTATTGCTGTGTGTGTTGATGTACATAAGGTCCTGCGAAGAACCACTTCCCCTCTGACGGAAGCTGTCGCAGGTGGAGGCGCTGCACCAAGTATCAAGAATTGAGCATGCCCCAGGCTCTCCGTGGCAGAGGCTTAGGCCCTGTGAGCCTACAGGTTATACAGCATACGGTAGTAGTCTGTGTTTGCTAAGAACCAGGGCTACACTTGTAATCAGAGAGAGACAAAGAGATATACCACCAAATAGAATAACCCATAATCCACATGGTAGAATACTGAGGAATCAATCAAGAGTTATGTCTTTCACACCTATACATCTATAATATAAGCAATATACTTGCGATTTGAGGTATCGGTGCTCCGTGGTTCAGGGAAAAAACCTGTCTGGTGTAATTTCAGAGTATATGAACAAAATACAGGATCCAGGGCACTATGGGTTTCTAGAAATACATTTCTTGTCTACAAACCCGTAGTGCCTCGGATCCTCTATTTTGTTCAGAATACTGAGGAACACACGTGAAATACCTTGGAAATATGCAATTGTTAACATGCAAAATATATTCAAACCTATTTTTCTTTTTCTCTCTCTCTCCCTATCCTCTCTAACAAAAGCCCTGCAGTATTTCAGTGGCTAGATAGGAGTGACATCCGAGTTCGGTATAACTTAACATTTCTTTCCTGCCACTAATTTTAATGGCGATTAGACAATATGGGATAAATCCCTTTTATGCTAAAATGATATACTTTGCACTCATTATTCAAAATACCATATTAAGAAGGAGGGAATCCTTGGTAAAATCATGTATTGCTTAAGGAAATGCTGATTTATGATTTAAAGGGCAATAACTTAATTTAACGTCATTTATAAATAGGCCAACAAAGCATGGGCAATAAACTTTTAGATATTGTAACTGGTTATGTCATACAGTACATATAGTTGACTTGTTTACATTCCGGGTTTTGTAACCTTTGATCCATGGTATATCACACACTTAAAAGCACAAGTGTTAGGAAATAATACATGTTGTTTGCCAAAATAATTTGGAATGAACTGAAGGCAATCATTTTGTTATTAAGCTGTATCTAGATCTGTTTCCCAACTCCAGTCCTCAGGGAACCCCAAAAGGTCAGGTCTTAAGGATATCCCTGCTCCAGCACAGGTGGATCAATCAGCGGCTCAGTCATTTTGACTGTGCCACCTGTGCTGGAGCAACCTATGTTGTAAGTAAACCTTAGTAAGTGAACCTTACTTCACTCCATGTGCTGGAGCAACCTATGCTAAATGTAGATGACAGATACTTTATCCTGTATCCGTACTTATATTGATCCAGAGGATGGCAAACAAAAATAGCTAGTAAAATATCACCCAATTATATATCAAAAGGGGACAAATAAATTCCTTCCTCACTCCAAAAATTGGCAATCAGATTACTCCCTGGATCAACATCCTTCCCATCTTTATGTATTTGGTATATCCCTGTATACCTTTCCTTTCTAAAAAGATGACCAACCTTTTTTTGAACACATCTATTGTATCTGCCATCACAGTTTCCATGGGTAACGAATTCCACATTTGAACCGCCCTTACTGTAAAGAACCCTTTCATTTTTTGCTGGTGAAATCTCCTTTCCTCCAACCTTAAAGGATGACCCTGTTTCCTTTGTACTGCCTTAAGGATGAATAATTATTTTGAAAGCTCCTTGTACTCTCCCCGAATATATTTGGATATACATCTCAACCCCGTTATTACGTTATCCGTTACAATGCGAATCCGCTATAACGCGATGCAAGCATGGCTCCCAATTTTCGTATTTATGAAAATTTTACAGCACGATTATTGGTATCTTAAATACTTTCTCGTACAATGCATACAATTGTACATTATTTCTAACACGATCCGCTTATAGCGCGATGTGATTCTTTGGACCCCAAGCACAGCGTTATAAGGGGGTTGTGCTGTAGTTATCATATGCCCTCTTAGACACCTCTTTTCTAATGTTAATAAATCTAATTTACCTAGCCTCTCCTCATATGTCAGATTATACATTACCTTTATTCATTTGGTGACTCTTCTCTGCACTTTCTCTAGTTCCATAATGTATTTTCTAAGGAGTGATGCCCAAAATTGTACTCCATATTCAAGGTGTGGTCTTACCAATGCTTTATAAAGGGGCATAATTATGTTCACTTCCCTTCCATCCATTGCCCGTTTAATGCAAGATAAGACAGTGTTTGCCTTTGCAGCTACTGCATGACTTTGGCACTATTGCTAAGCCTGCTGTCTACAAGCACTCCTAAATCCATCTCCATTAAGGATTCCTCTAATTTATCCCTATTTAATTAGTACTTTAAGTCACCTGTTTATTCTGTTTATAACCTCATCTGCCATTTACCTGCCCATATTTCCAGTCTCTCCAAGACCTTCTGGAGAGAAATTACATCCTGCTCTGATTCTACTATCTTACACAATTTAGTGTCTTCTGCAAAGATGGAGACTTTGCTCTCTATGCTCACCTCAGGGTAATTAATAAACAAGTTAAAAAGCAGGGGTCCCAGTACCAATCCCTGAGATACCCACACACAACTTTAGCCCAATCTGAAAAGTTCAATTTACTGTATGACATCTCTCTGTTTATTCTTCAACCAGTTTTCAATCCAGGTGCAAATATTTTGACAGTCCAGTTTGCTTTATTTTGAACACTAACCTCTTGGGTGGATTATATCAAAAGCCTTTGCAAAATCTATGTAGACCACATCAACTGCATTGCCCTGGTCTCTCCTCAAAGAAACTAATACGGTTAGTTTGGCATAATGTATCCTTCATAAATTCATGCAGACTATTACTAATCATTTTGTTTTCCATTAGGTATTCCTGAATATTATTCCGTACTAAATCTTCAAGTAGCTTCCCCACTATTGATGTCAGGCTTACAGGTCTGTAATTCACCAGTTGCGATTTAGCTCTGTTTTAAAATATAGGCACCACATCGACTTTACGCCTATCTTGTTGTACTGAGCCTGTGGAAATTGAGTTATTAAATATAATGGTTTGGCTATTACTGAACTTAACTCCTTAAGAACTCTTGGATGTATGCTATCGGGACCAGGTGCCTTATTTACTTTAATTTTATCAAGCCGCCTATGAACTTCTTTCTCAGTTAACCGATTGTTCGTTAATATAGAGTTGGTGGCTTCCTCCTGTGGCACTACTATTGCAATTGATTCTTCCCTGGTAAATACAGCAGCAAATATTTTTAATTCCTCTGCTTTTTCCTTATCTCTAATTATCTTCCTACCCATCTGTGATGGAGCGGCCTGTAAGCGAGGTCATATCAGATTCCACACATGCACTTTTTAGGGTAGACCAAACGTTGTGTGATTTTATTGGCCACAAAAGCAACTAAAACATTGGGGCTACTGCCTCTTTAAGGTAAAACATAAAATCATAAAATAAACACCTACTCCTTTCAAGAGACTAGCTAAACATTACTGTGGCCTTTTTTTAACAACAACTGCCTAAATAAACTGGTTACCAACTTCAAAACATATACGTAAACAATATTAGCAAGACAAGTGAATAATGTATACAGTCATCTGATTGATGCTTGTCCGGCATATCCGATTCCTCCAGCTGCAAGCTTTGAAGTCTTACTGCTCCCAATAAGTCCCTTTGCCCTTCTCTGGTACAGGCTTCTCTGCTGGGTGAGGCTGTGGGTAACTCACGGTTGCCAGGCAAAATCTTCTGGTCACCCAGCCTGGATCCCTGCGGGCGCGAGCTCTGTCTGTGATCCTCCTAACAGACTCCAAACAGGTAAAGTGACAGGTTCTCATTTTCTGCTTTATATACCTGTTCAATAAGGAGTTTCACACACACCCTGCATAAAACCCGACACTAGTGCAGTTTCCTGCCCTGTAAAGGGAGTTTAACCCCTGGACTCCCTTACACCATTTCATACTGAAAGGGTCCTATATTTTCTTTTGTAATTTTTTTGTTATTAAGATACTTAAAGAACTTTTTAGGGTTGATCTTACTTTTTATTGCAATCCTTTTTTCATTATTCATTTTTGCAAATTTGATTGCCCTTTTGCAACTTTTGTTACATTCCTTACAATTATTATATTATGCCTCCGTCCCTTCTGACTAAACGCCTGCTTATTCTTTTCCATTTCCTCCCCTACCTGTTTATTTAGCCACATTGGATTAGACGTATTTCTTTTATATTTATTACCCAAGAGTATACACTGATTAGTGTGCTTTTCTAACAATGTTTTAAAGACTGTCCATTTATCTTCCACATTTTCACCTGCAAAAACATAATCCCCATTTATTCTTTGTAGGTTAGTCCTTGGTTTATTAGCCTTTCTAAAGTTTAAAGTCTTTGTTGAACCCAATTAATCTGTTTTTTTCAAATTAAAACCCAATTAATCTGTTTTTTATTTCAAATGTGACCATGTTACGGTCACCATTACCCAAATGTTCCTGGACTTGAATATTTGTTATTACTTCTAATGTACGTTGTTTGATATTACCAAATCCTGTATTGCCCCTCTCCTGTTTGGTTCCTCAATAATTGTCTTTAAGCATCTCCAAAAACCTGTTTCCTTTTGTTGTAATGCTAATCTCATTGCCCCAGTCTATGTCTGGTTTATTAAAATCACCCTATATGCAAACATGACCTAGTTTTGATGCCTTCTCCATTTGGTAAATTATTTTGTTCCTCAATCTCACAGATATTTGGTGGTTTATAGCATATCCTTGCAAACATGTTCTTTGTACTTTTACCTCCATTTCTAATTTCTATCCACAAGGGCTCTATATTTTCATCATTCCCTTTAAAATACAGTAGGTTTTAGATCCGGTGTAACATATAAAGATACTCCACTTTCTCTTCTATTTGCTCATTCCTTCCGAAAAAGGGAATAACCTTCTACTGTAAATGAACTGCCCAGACATGAGTTTCATCCCACCATGTTTCAGCAATGCCTATGATATCATACTGCTCCCTTGAAGCTATTAATTCAAGCTCCCCCATTTTATCTGTCAGGCTACCTGCATTAGCAAGCATGCATTTAAGTTTTTTTCAGTCTGGACTATTATCTTATTTGCTCCTGCCTTTCTACACCAATTGTATTTAGTCTTTAGAATTTTTATAGTATTATCTGTATTTGATATGGGTGTCTCGCTGCTTTCCAAACCCCCACTTGCCCCCATTCTACCTCCATGATCTCTTGAATTAGATTTCTACACTCACCTGCCTCTAATATTTTAAACTAGATGTTACCATGTGATCTACTCTATGATGTGATATTCTGTTCTATTCTGCATAATCACTGCCACTAAAACCCTTGCACATTCCTTGATATTCTGCCATATAATGCAAAATTCTGCATTATCAGTAGAAAAAAAATAAACCAAACTTCATGTATGAAAAAAAAAAAATTATACAGAGAGGAGGAAAGGGGAAAAGGAGGAGAGGTGGAGAGGGTGTGTGGGTTCATTGGTATTAACAGGTCTTTTTAAAGGAACACAAAAGAGGATTTATTGAATCAATGTTGACCTCTCAAGATATAGGTGCAGTATACAACATATTGGCAATTTATACCCCATACTTAGTTAAAAAGTGTGAATAGAGAATGAAGTGACAACCTATAAGATTGAAAAAAAAATAAAGCTAGAATTGTGAGCTAGAACTGAGATCAAGTATGGTAGATATAAATTGTTCAAATGTGCCAAAGCAGGACAGTTTAGCCTAGTATCAAAATACATTCAACAAGGAAACTAATGTTTCCATAGTAACATAAAAGCACATACCTTCGATTTGGGTCATATGAGGTGTAACAGGTACATATTTCATATTGAAGAAAGCGCTAAAAGAACACACTTAGTAGTGAACATGTGCAAAGTGCACACTTAATAAAAGGAAACTTATCTGAAAAATGCCCAGCAAAATGTTCATTTTTAGTTGCTAGAAAAACACCCAGATGTCAACTTACGTAATTGGATGAGAGAGCGAAGCGAATACATCAACTAGACTTTGTGGCCACTTTGGGTGTGTAAAAAACAGAGAAAATACTGTGCGCTACTATCTAACCCAGAATTTAGAATATAAATAAAGTGCAGTGACTAAACCACATAAATAAGTGACCAAGAAATAAATCACAATAACCACAGTGAGGGTGTATATATGAAGAAATTATATCACATAACCGTGTATTGGTAGAGGCGTCTGCTGCTATAAACACAGGGGGTGGCTCAGCACCCCCCACACTCTAAGAAATGGAAACAAAAGAAACAGCGCACAACGCCAAATAGTGAAGCAAGTAATGCTATGTATTAGTAATTACAGGGTAATAAATCTGCGTACATCAAAACAGTGGGATAGGTGCATTTAGTGTGTTTCACACAAGTTACCACTCAGCAACTGTTGTCAGAAGAGTCTGCAGCTTGCTTCTCTCAGCGGGGGTGCTACGTTGGTTTAGGAGCAGGATTAATGTCCAAAACCCCTCATCCAGCAGTACATCGCTCCCACGGGGATTTCCCTTTACAGCAACCACGCTCCGTTGCAGGTATTGGTGCTTGGTGGGACCGCTCGCGCTTCCAAGTCGTCTGGTGCAGCTCGTGTAGCTCAGCGAGCAGATCCACTGTGCGGGGGTGAGACCTCAGCCCTGCAAGGGTACACTCGGCGTGCCACGTTGTCGCTCCGTCGCGGGATACTGCGTGATGACGTCACAGTCTCCGCAGCAGCGAGGGAACCGGCAGGGAGGCAGTCAAAGTCTCTCAAAGTCTCTCAAAGTCTCTCATATGCCCAAAATTACCACTGGGAGTAATACTAGCAGGGTGAAGCCAATGGAGGCAATGGCAATATTAAGGCACTAGATAAAAATCATCCAACATGTTTCGTAGAATAAACTACTTCTTCAGGGAATAATATTTAAAATAAAAATAAATTGATAACCACGGTAACAAATACCACTATACAATGGGAACCTGTAGATTTACTTTGTCATCTTAATTATTTATTGCACCATAGGTTTTTGATTGGTTTTCCATTGTATTCATGATATTCCCATAGCCTGGCATATGTACTGGCAATAGCAGGCAGTGCTAGGGTTAAAAGTCACATCCCCTCATGTTGCAGATGTGAGGGCCTGTTGCACATGTCTGGGCCTGTGAGCTGCTGGGATCACATGACAGTGTGAGGGTCTACTGTAGCTACAGTTTGATTTTGTCCAATTGCGGGTGCCGAATATCCTGGTCCTTCCCCCTGTATAAATATGTGGTTTCTCCAAATTGTGGTTGTTCTGTTCCAGCCCTATCCAAGTGCTAGTGGGTCCTACCCTACCACTTAGGGGGTAAGGGTACAGAGAGAGAAATATACCAGTGTGTCCAGTCCACCTGAAGGCTTCTGGCTTCCAGGGATAAGCATCCACAACTGTCCAGGGAGAGAGGTATCCAAAAGAAGATCTCTGCATGGATCCTTCTATTAGAGGGACCCCAGGGAATACCATAGGCTGAACAGACCAGGCTGGCTAGATCTAAAAAAAACCTCCTGGCCTTGGATAACAGGCAAGGGTGAGTTTCCCAGGTGCAGAGTCCTAGAAGCTAGGTGACCAACAGCACGCTACCCTTGCAGAGAGTAGATGAATCCATACTCCCTGTTCAATACAGGTCGTGAGGTACTGGCATTCTCAATATCTGCATAGAACTCCTGCCTGGAGGGGGAGCGGTTACTGGCAAAATGCCCTTTGAATGTGCACTAGGAAAAGCCTGTCCTGATGCTGCAGTCTACTATGTTCTATGTGATTGTGATAACAAAACAATGCTTATTCATTGATCTAATGTGTGATCAAGGACTGTGGCTGGCATGCTGAATAAAGACAATCAAGTTTATAAGTTCCTGGTGCCCTATTTCATTTTTATCTGCACTTACATCCACTCTCCAATAGCCTTGGCCTGTGCCCACATGGAAGAAGACCCTGATATCCAAGGAAACCATATGAGCTAACACTCTAATGAGCAGGTCTAAACTCTGTCTTCAGTAGCTGGGGGGTGGGGGGATTACGGTATTATATCAGTATAACTGTTTATACCATACATCAGGGGTGACACGTCAAACCAACGCTTTTAACACTGGGATCACTATCACCAGACGGGATAAAGAAGTTGAATAAAAAGAGTGTTTTCTGGCAAGCTAGCAGACATACAAAATACACAATTACAGCATACACTCACCAACTGGGGGCCTGGCCTCGACTAGGTGCAGGGGCCTACTTCAAGTAGGCTAACCCTGTCCGCTTCTCATCCTGTTTCCTCAAAGTGCTATTTGCTCGATAGCAACTTTGAAAATCCCGCCAGATGAAACACCGTCAAACTCCAAACTCTGTCTGACACTCTGTTTGGCAGTGCTCCTTACATAGGCCTCGGTGCCTATCTTTTCTATGGAGAAGGAGCTGCTGACCAATCAGAATATGAATTGAGATGGTACATCCAATCCCCAGCCGGGGGCTCACTCGGCTGCACCAGTCAGAGGAGGGGTCATGCTTAGGTGCTCAGGACCGCCCCATGATGACGAAGCTGCTGGCGAGTGGAAAATTCAAACTGGCTAATTGAATTCGCACTACGGGCACCGTCCCGGCAATGGGTTCCCCTTGCCAGCCCTATACCTCTTCCTGGGTAGGCACCACAGAGTCTGCGGGGAACAAGGGCTCTCCACTCTGACAGCCCATCCCAGACCTGATTGTCCGCCCTTCCCCACTGACCAAATGTCCTGACACGATGCCGCTCCCAGCCTTTGTCCCTATCCTGCATTTCTATGCAAGTAGCTCAGCTGAGTGAATTACGTATCTGCCTGCATATAAATGTTTAAAAACCCAAATCACAACATTTGACTGGCTAGCTGGGGGAATGCAATTACAGGGAATAAAAGTGCTTTCAAGTTCAATACATTTACGTTCCCTGTTTCCCCACAATAAACACAGATTGACCCCTCCCAGATCATACAGTAATTGTGCTCTTCTCTGGAAGGGGTTACTGTCACGGGAGTCCAGGTTTATTGTACACCTTTTACCAGGATCATGTATTGTACAAAACAAGATACTGAAATAAATTGAAATGTATTCACAGAAATAGGCATACACGCCATGGAACACAAACTACAAGCGAAAAGCACACTTACTAGGGGTTGAAAACTGGACTGTTCTAGGTGCAGGGAACTCTAAATAAGAGTTTTCCCCTGACTAGGGCTTAACCCGAAATCCTCTGGTTCCCAAATTGGTGTGACGTTCCACATGCCACCACTCCCTTCTCTTCTGAGAACTTGGTATCTGTTCACCGGGAGTTAGTACCAAACGTCCTGGAACTAAAATTGTCTTGCAATCCCAGCCGTGCCCGCTATGTTCAGTTATTAGAACTTGGCCACCAAAAGTGGGACATTGAATATTTTCATGCAGACTTTTCTGAAGCCGGTGCACTGCTATTCGTGCAAGAGCACTTTTGAAAAGCCCGCCTGCACTTCTGGCGCTGGAAATCTCAACACTGATTGGCTTAGGAGTTTCTTATATTATTTTGGAGTCCATTCACAAAATACTACAGCCAATCAGATCGTGGGAACTTTCTCAGTAGCCAATCAGAGCGAATCCGGTCTGAAAAGCTGGGTAAGCGGGGAATCTGAATCTGCCAAGGGACATGCGCGAGTTTGCCACCTCAGTCCCTTACTATTCAGATGTCACCCGCTGGTCAGGCTCCCTCCAGGTCTGATAGGACAAATGGCAGCCTGGACGACTGCCATTCATCTAAGGACATGGGTACTTGAGCCCTTCCCTGTTCCCAAAGGGCTTTCACGCCCCTGACATCCTCTGGTGGCTTTCAGCTTATTTACAGTGCACACAGTATATTACAGTATTAAACACAATGTTAATAAAATATGCTTTGAATATATACTTGGTCTGTGGGCATTGGGAATAGAATAGAAAGCTGCACTTTATTTTCTACTAGCCTTTATTCCCCACACACTATCTGAGAGACTTGGACTGGAAACTAAGAGTCCTCTCACAACCTTATACTTATGGTTGGAGTGCCCATGAACCACAATACAGGTTCTTGGCTACCTGGGCATTAACTGGGTATCCCCCTTAATTTATAGTAACAGGGACACTTTATATCCCATTGCCCCATTTACCTTTCTGGGTTATGCTGAAGCAGGGAACCCTAGTGGTGAGTCACGCAAGTATTTTCAAGGGGAGATATTGCTGGGACAATGTGCCAACAGATGCAGCCAAGAGTATTAGAACTCTTGCCTAGGAAATTCTGGGGCAGTCTCCCAGTAAATGCCTCAACATTTCTGTGAGATTCTTAATGGCCCATCGGATTAACACAGCAAGGGTCCCTGAAGTCCTATTGAGTTTGAATGGGACTGCGGGGACCCCCTGCTGTGTTAGTCCGATGGGCCTTTAAGAATCTCACAGAAATGTTGAGGCAATGTTGAGGCATTTACTGTGAGACTGCCCCAGAATCTCCCAGAATTTCATAGGTAAGTGTTCTAATACTGATGGCTGCATCTGTACATGTATCTGAGAATCAGGCAGGATACTCGGGTACATTTTTAGGGGAACCGACAACTCCGGACCCCAACTACATAGGCACATTCTGACAACAGTTTCTCCGCAAAAAAAACCCTCGAAACTCATGCCCTAGCAATTCCTGCTCGCTGGCCTCCCTGGAAAGGTAAAAACACAAAAAAAATCTTTATTGTTGCACATTACATATTATGCACTGACACTCTTGAACCCCAATAGTCGGATTAGAGTTAACCACAACAGGGCTTGATCTTTATTAATCTCACCCCCCCCCCAGTTTGCACATGATGGCCTTCTTGAAAATAATAAGTTTTGTGTATTGTGTTTTGTTTTTAAACTTTTAGACAGTTTGTTGCGAATGAGATTGTCATTGTTACAAGGAAGTGTTTTGCAAATATTATATTAAACCTTTTTATTTTCAAATGGCAGAGAATTAAATTGGCTAGACATTACCATTTTTAACTGAAGTTTGTTCTAGGACAATTTGATGACAAAATTCACAAAGTCAGGGTTTTTCAAAGTTTTGCCCAAGTTTTATTCCATGTTACAGAATCTTTGTCCAATTAGGTTTACTTGTTAATGCCACAGTGCAGTATAAAATATAGCGTTTTCCTAATAATACATCAAGTGTCTTTCGAGGTGAAAAAGCTGACATACTGTAAGACGAATACACACTCAAATGTATACAAACATGTGTCCCTTCACTAGAATAAAAGAGAAGCTCATTATTAATGGTGGCCAAAATCTCAGGGATCATCTCGTAAATACATACTGTATACTCCTCATACTGTTGCAACATCTTTTTTTACTTTTAACTTATTATTGATTTTTTGGGGATTTTGCCACAACACAATTTGGGAAGGTGGCAAGAGGATACAGAAAAAAAAAAAAGGCTGTGGAGAGGGGGAGGGGTGTTACACATCATCTACATTTTACAATTCAATTATACTGTATGTACAGAAACACTTTCTCTGGTGTTAGAGCGCAGGGGACAAATCTGTATAATAACTTACTTAGTGAAACATGTATTGACCTGTCCGTAATGAAAACAAACAGAAGGTAGAACTGCTCAGAGAATATTAAATATGCCATCAGTTTATTACATGTTGTGAAACCTTCCACGAATGCCACACATTACAAAATGTATTACCGGTTCTCTTTAGAAGGATAGGGAGCTACTCCATCAAGTTAAGCTCTTGCAGTATTAGAAGAATTACATTAAAATAGGGGGATTCTTCCTATTTCAATTATTTTTCAATTACACATCAAGTAGCAGATTGTATATGAAAGATTAGAATCTGGGGCGGTTTGGGGATTCCCTGAATTTTCTAATAAGTAAGCACAATAAACAGATCCCGTGGTATGTCAAATCTGGTTAGAGATGTAATAGTGTCCAAAGTTTGAGACCGTGTGTTGGAGATCTTGTGACATGACCACCAGATGTGGAACATTATCCCAATCTCTCTACAGCCCCACCAGCATCTATTTTATGAATTTGAGACCATTTTGTGGAGTAGAAACCATATACCTTCAGAAAATAATTTTGTATCCATTTTCTATCATACATATCAAGCTCCTAGAGATATTGGAAGATATTGTTTCCCATTCCTCAACTGATAGATTCATACCTATTTCCTTATTTCTAAGAAAGCCGAAAGCTGAAGAGGCGAGTGAACTTGTAAAATGCGTAGGGTTATTCCTAGTTGGCCCCACATAGTCCATGCCGTTCAGCACATTGATGGTGACATTGACAGACAGTCTCCAGCTGATTCTCTGAATACCGGAACCAGCTTTCTTCCCTCTCGCAACATCTGAGAGGGGTCAACAGGAGGCAGCAGGAGAGCATCGTGCAGGCACTGACATCTTCCAGCTCCGTTCCTTTGGATAAACAACTTGCCACTACCAGTTGGTCTGAAACATGGCATACCACAGGGATTTTCAGGCTGCTTTGCCACGGATGAGAGAGGATATTCTCTTAACATATCCATCGCGCACATTCTACCTGCGTTTTGTAAGTAGGGCTTCAATTTTTCGCAGCGGACCACCATTGGATTTTTTCAACTGCAAAACGATATATTATTGTTGTTATTTTACATTTTAAGTATTTTTTTAATAAATTTACCCCCCCCTTTTTTTCACTTACCTATCATTTCCATTTTTTTGACCTATCGCCTCTGATGCATCCATTATAGCACTACATATTGTGCTTTCACACAGTATTATGCTATGTTTTGTTTTCTTTCTTTCTCATTTCATGTACAGAGAATACATCTGCATTGATTTCTGTTTGGCGTGGCCAGGACATTTGTCTGCAAATTGAACTGCAAATGATTGTATATATTACTAGTACGGTACTAGTCACATTGCACCGAGACTTTAATTGTCAGGGGCCGAACATATATCTCTTTTTGATGATGCCATATTTACAATATTTGATTTTGCCAATAAGATAATGATGACGATGATGGATGATGATGGTGTTGTTACTAGTGTTAATAGATTTGGTGGCAAGAGAGGAACAACAACATGCAAAAAGGCACTGCTTTGACAGCAGGTGCGCAGTGACACTGACAGGCAGTGGCAATTGGCAGGCATGTCAGCCTGAGACGTTGACTAATTATGCAGCTGCAAAGCATAACTATGTTTAGTTTATCTCAGACAGTCAGCCTCACTGACTGGTTGTATTAATTAATTATTGTTATGGTTACTGAATTACTCAACTCATTCAAAGTCAGTCACTCAATGTGACTAAGACTAGTGGTAGTGGAGTGACCAATGCATTGATTCACACATATATAACACTCAAATGAGTGCTGACTTAGTGTTCTCAGGTTATTACTAATTATTCTGAGAAAAATGTTCACAAATGGAGTATGTCATTTTTTTGGGGACCCTCCCTCCCACCTGTATGTTACTGAGAGATGAAACAGTAACTGGTTTAGAAGTCGGATATACATACTGTATATTAATAAACACAACAAGCCAAACACTGTGCAAATTGCCACACACTGGACAGCAGCACCACTATTACTAATTGTGCTAACTGACAATGTCTTTGCCATGGGCAATGATACTGGAGATGGACAGACAGAGATTGTTGCATGGTCTGTTCAGAAGTGCTAAAGTACTGGTAGAGGGGTGGTGGCGTCACAGGTAGTCTCAAAATAATCTTAGTAATTAGCCTGCTCCTCCTGAGGCTCTTGAATGCTGGGTTCAGCGGCCATATATTTCAGAACAATCAGATGTTGACTCATCTTGATAAAAGTGAGCCTTTCAATGTTACCTTGGGACTGTTTTGTCCAGCGGTTGGTTAGGATTGCAACAGCTTCACTAAACATTCTATGACAACAAACTTGCCAGAAGACAACTCCGCCACAGCACTGCCCCCTTTGCAAGAGCAGGCCATGTTTTTGTTTTAGTATTCAAGAGGATCAGAGTCAGGAGGTCAGAATGAACTATCACCCATATATGCCTCCACTATGTTCATAGCAATAGTAATATTAGAGGTGCCTGCTGCTTCTACACTAGTGCAAGCCATGCCATAGTAAAGGAGAGTTTCCTTTAGTGATGATCTATGACTTCTGCTGCTGTTACTGCCACCATCACCCCTACCCACACCACCATTACCAAAAGAGACTTGACTTTAGTCCAGAGAGAAAGAAAATGGTCTTGTTTACCACTGTGTAGTTGGTTTCTGTGTGGAATGTACACCCACTGCAGCTGACCTATTTGAACCTTCATTGGCCTCCTCTCTCTGTCTTTCCTCTTTTTCCAACACTGCCAGGACACAATCAATTAGCTTGTCCTTGCAATGATTCACAGTCTCTTCCCTATGGGGCAAAAAGTCTTTAATTATGTCTTTGAATCAAAGGCCTAAAAGTGCAGCCTGAAGGTACAGTATTCATCTCTCTGTTTGATACTGACAACATGGGGGTGGGGGGTCATTTATCAGGCATTCACACAATTCATCAACCATTTCCACCTTTTAATCATTATCATCATTATCCTCATCATAAACATTATGCTACATATTAATTAATGTTTTTTTTTAAGGAGGAAAGTTAGAGGGATGATACTGCTTATGCCAGCTTCATCACTGCTCACAAGAGCGGTGGCTTCCTCAAAGGGTCCCAGCAGCATACACAGCTCTCCCATCAGATGCCTTTATTTAGGCTGCAGAAAGGCTTCATCAAGCTGTCTGGCATGCTCCATTACATAATTGCTGACGCCTTCTGCTGCTCATGGAGATGCTCAAGCATATATACTGTAATGTGGAATTCTAATATTTAGGCGTCTCCATTTTTAGCTGGTGGCGAGGTAGGTTGTTTTGCTCCTGCAACAGTGCATTGCGGGCTGTATTATTGGCTAAAGTGAGCACATATTTTTCTGAAAGATGACAAAATGCTCTACACATTCCAACGCTGAGCTAGGAAATGAGTGACTATTAAATTGAGTATGTGCACAATACAAGGAATGTGTATCATGTTGCCTTATTTTAATGCAGCAGCCAAGTTGGAACCATTATCCCCACCACAAAGCCAACCTCAAGTGACCTGAGAGTTAGCCACTGCTCTATCACATTCTGTAAGTTTTATAACACAGAAGCTGTATGGACTTTTATTTCAAAACTCTGCATAAATAAAGTAGTCTATCTAGATAATGTCTTCTGCAGATGCTGACTGTCTTTATTTTGGTCCCCTTTTGTTTTTTAACAATACTAAAAACCACTTAATGGGCAGTATGGGTAAGGCAGTCACCTCTCCATCTGTGCAAGAGCCACAACCACCAATGCAGCAACTTTGTTGTACAGTTCGGGGAGTGCCTTTTTAGAGGAAAAGGATCTGCTTGGGATGGTCGAATGTCGCTCCCCATATTGTATAAGCTGTCTCACCCCTGAGATTCAGCACATTTGATTGACAATAAGTCGATGGGAAGCTTTTTAGCTAAATTGCCATTCAGAACTAGAGCTCTGTCATGGGTGTGGTGGAATTTGTTCACCCTTTTAAATGCTTCCTGAACTGTTCGCTGCTATTGCATTGGGGTGGATATCTGTCTGCTTGAACTACTAGAAGCAATAGCACTGACATCATGTTTTCTGGTTTGCAAACTGCTGTGGGGAAGGCTAGCAGTAGCAACCACACCATCGTCATCATCAACATCTTCATCACTGTGATTGATCATCATCCCTGTTATACAAAGTTCATCTACAGTAAGTCACAATCATCATCAAATTCATCACCACCATTAAACAATTGGGACTGTATTCGTGGTGTGTGTGTCAATAGTGCTGACGGTGACCTATTGTCTCCATCCCCCTTGTGCCATTATTCTATGTTGTCTGACTGCAACCCCCTCCCCACCTTTGACTTACCCTAACTATCTCAGGCTTTCTGCCACTTTGCATGGTAGTGGAGGGTTATGTGACTTCTTAATGCAGAGTTGAGAAGATGGGTACCTGGTCTACCTATTTTCAAAACTGACAAATACATGTAGCTGTAGTCTGATCCTTTGAAAATGTAACAAAATGTAACTCAATAGCTCTTGCATTTAAAGTATGGCCAAAGAGGGACGTAACGGGTGGTAATGTAATTGTGGTTGTCGATGTTCTGCTGGTGGTGGTGTTAGCCCTTGGTCAACAACATAATCATCAGAAAAAGAACCACGACTGGTGAAATTACTGGATAGAAAAGGTCTAGAATAAGGTAGTCCAATTAATGATGATTTATTAAGCTAATAGACATCACAAGATATGCTGCAATATGTTGCGTAAAAACACACCAGTTCAATTCTCCATGCAACCTAATTAACTAAAAACTAAAGCTATCCTTTAAAAAAAAAAAAAAAAAAACACTTTACCTGGAACACCACACCCACCCTAATAACAGTCCCAGCCATGTCAACAATATTTTAGCAGTATCAGTAAGCAAACAAAGTCCTGTAGATGTCACTGTTGACCAAGAGACTATAACCCCATATAGAACTTCATTATTCTTCAGTTCTGATGAGCAGATCAATTAAGATCAGTAGCAGTCAACTGTTTGATAATGACTGGACAATTTACTGTATGTAGCTACCCACTTTTTATCTTTGAAAGGCACCTGATCTTACCCACGCCTCCCTGCCATCTCTTCCCCTGTAAATGGTGTTAACCTTTTCATTTAACACTGCCTAACCTTAAAACTTGCCCCACAAATCAAGCATCCCAATAGCCTGCACTCATGGCTTTTTATCACAGTCACATATACCACCCATTGTAGCCAAGCACACCCATCTACAGCACTTATTCCCTCAGCTGCTGTCTCTGTAAGTTTCCCCTCAAACCTCTTAGATTGTAAGCTCTTCGGGTCAGGGATTTCCTTTCTCATTGTCTGATTTTTTGCTGCACTTATTGTATTTTTAAAATTCCCTGTACTGTATTCTTTGAGAAGCGCTGAGTACACTTTTGGTGCTATATAAATAAAGACATACAATACAATACATAGTATCTCCTGGGCGTCTCCTGCTTATCTTGAAGATTTCTGTAGCATGATTTCTCTTTTTATTGTCAGAGAATCAGCAGTAATGTAAGGAACACAAAGTTGGTAATTAACAGACATTTGTCACACAGAGCGTTTTCTGTATTATATACGGAAAAAAAATATTTGTTACAACTGGTGAATGGTACTAGTGATGATGATGTCTGTGTAAAACAGGGTGCTGCTGATTTGAAGTTAAGTAACATCAATGTAGGTGATGTTGATGATGATGATGTTTGGTTATGTTTATTTAATAATAAATATAGCAAGTTACTATTACTGCTTGGAGTTTTCGCTTTACTTGTGGTTGAATCTCAAAATCGTTAACAACGATCACAGTATCATCACTTGCATCGGTAACATTATCATATTCACCACCACCCGTGTCACCAGTGCCACCAACACTTAAATCACAGTCTTTCACAACATCATCAAAATCCTCATCAGAATCTACCTCATATCAAGTGATATTTGAATGGATGAATTAGCGTCAATTCCACCCCCTGCTCCTCAGAAAAATCATGTTTCTGTGACACTACTTCATCTGACTGTTTTAAAAGCTCTTCAGAGTCTTGTGCTGTCAATGCCAGAGCTTTTTTTGGCATTGATGAATGCTTTTGATTTGGATAAGAAGGATTTTCCTGTGAGATTACTTTATGTTGGCCCAGTGATGGTCGTGGTGTGACTGTTTTTTCTTAGAACTGTCAGTTTCATTAGCATTCTCAATAATATGTTTCTTCACAATATCAACTACTAGTAGCCAAGGCCCAGGGATGACTTGAACTTCTCATTCCCATTTGGGGGTTCATTGTCTACTAGGCAGGGGGTGGGAGTTGACCTTCTCCAGTCAGATTGGGATTCAGTGACAGTGTCATATGTAGCTTCCACTTTTACTTCCTGCGAATAGTAGGCCCACCATCACAATACAGGTTACAATAATAACTTGTACTGCTTCAAGTTATTTTGGTGCTCTGTTTTCACAGGAAATTTCTGACCCATCCTTATGAATTAAGATTGATAACTGCATTGAAATTAGCAGGACGACCCCACATTGCTTTAATTGTCCCAACTAAAGGTCGTAGGACAGAACAAAAAAGTTTGCAACAGACTATAAGGTCTTGATTATAGTAGGTCCGGCTGTGCGCCCTCGTGACGTCACGCGCGCGATGCGCACGTGTGAAAACTGCACTTCAGGCTGAAGGCATAGGGAGACGAAGGAGGCGTGGCAGGGACGTGCCGGAGGCGTGGCCATGATGTCCCGTGAGTGGTTCGCTCTCATTGGCTGAACCGCTCACGTGACACGGCCATCAATCTGCAATATCAGTTTCAGATGCCTGCTCAAAATTAGCGCACTTGGACGCTTCGTTCGCACGCGCGGCCGTGCGCACTATGTGCGCACACAATTGAAAACATTCATTTGTTTTGGCGGCGTGCGCACACACGCCACAGTTGTAATCCCACAGTTGTAATCACAGCCTAAGGGTTACTGGGGTGCAAACCAGTATGAAAAAGCAACATATTTATCAAAGGAAAGGAATCCGACTTAAAACCATTGGAGTTTTTCCCACTGATAAATCACAATTCTTCAGCACTGGTATTGCTCCAGTTTTGATGTTTATAATTGGAAAAAAAGATGTTTGGTGCTTAAGGCAAACTTGGAGAGAAAAAATGCCGTATGTAGAGTATGTAGATACTTGTTCTTATAGTCTGGGGGATTGCACATAGTTTCGAAGCCATGAGAATTTAGTAAATAACTCACTATATTTTAATATTTTTCAGAAGGTTTAATAATTAGCCAGATGGGCGGAGGAAGAAGTGAGAAGGAAAATAACACTTTTGTCTCTTATTATTAAGAGCTGATCAGGAATGCAGTTTGCCTTTATAAATAGAGCAAGATGAGCGGTTCTTTAATTTTTTCTCTAGATTAATATGATGAGAAGACACGTGTTGACCAGATCAAGATGATGTTTGCAGTTTGTTTCTGCTTCTTAGAATCTACACTAGATGTGAAACGCACACATCTATTTTTTTTTTTAAACATAACATGCAAACAAATATTTCAGGATATTTATTTACTGCACTGATTTTTCCAAGTACGTGCCCCCATCCAAATATTAAGCAAAGACCAGGTCTGTAGACTAAGTCCCAAGGTGACAAGACTATGAGATCCTGTTAGGAATAGCAGGATATATGACAGAGAGGAGGAAGAATGCAAGGTCTTTTCATAGAGAACTGTGATCTGTATGATGTTCCTCACATGAAAGCTCTCCCTGTCCTGCC
The DNA here is from genome assembly GCF_040206685.1 of Ascaphus truei. Lineage (NCBI taxonomy): Eukaryota > Metazoa > Chordata > Amphibia > Anura > Ascaphidae > Ascaphus > Ascaphus truei. Next base: position 385,564,877 of record NC_134485.1, read on the forward strand.
AGTAGATTTGATTAGATAATGTTCCTAGGTTCTTGCCAGTCCCTATTTAACTAATAGACTAAGGTCCAGATACACAGAGCTCAGATAACTCAGTGCTAATAATGGGCTGTTATCAGAATCATCATCACCTGCTATTTACAAAGCATGCTGAAAGAACTGAGATAATTATATACTACAGATGGGTGAATTATTCACCCCAAATATGGTGTTTATTTCCAAGTGCAAGTATTTGGGAATTGATTAGAAAACTACAATTAAAAAAGCCTTTAGAAATGTGTGTGAATATACAGTATGAAATTCTGCTGGCGGTCACTATGCACATGTAGCCCTGATTGGTTTATGGGCTATAGGTCTGCTCTCCTCCTGGCAAAATGCCTAGTAAGGGTAGGTTTGCCAGGAGTAATCATGGGTTTTCCCCACTCATAGCAGTGCATTGAGGCAGGGAAGGTAGTGTAATCAGGCCTTGTGTCCAATCAGAGGCACAGGGTTGGTTCCTACTGGGATTGTACTTAAGGCACTGCACTTCCTCTATGTAGGCAGTTCTACCTCTACCGTGAGAGAGGCTGGTTTACCCTAACCAAGCTGTCAGGGCTCTGGCAGTTTGAGGCCCTACATTAGGGGAGTGGAGGGAAACCGTTACCTCTTGTCCCAGCAGGGGATAAGGGAAGAGCTAGGACTGCTCCTGGTGCCCTTTAGCTGGGAGTGAGTCCAGGGACATCCTCAAGGTGCACACCCTGCAAGCTACTAATCACCTGGCGAGAGAAATCTAATTCTTTTGAGCGCTCAGGCGTATAGCTGAATATACTGACACCATGGGGTGTCAGTGTGCTGACAAAAGGGAACAGCAATCGGAGGACACAAGGGGACCACAATTAAAGTCGGGGCTCACGGGCACAGTGCTTACCCCTCTCAGCTCTTCCGTCCTTGATCCCAGCTCTCCTTGGCTCCTGTTCCCATTGCGTGCATCCGAAATAGAAGTATACAGTACATGTAGACAGGGAGGAATCCGGCACCACAGCATTCAGCCAAACTCCAATTTCCAATCCGATGATTAAACCAAAAAGGCTTTATTAGAATAATTGCACACACTGAAACAACAGGCTACATCACCACCTCCTTCTCTACGCGTTATAGCGTGAAACAAATTTGATATTTAGCTGACCACATCAGCATCTATGACTGAAAAGATGAGTGAAAGTTATGAAGGTGGGTGCCCAATATGGATATCAATGTTGCTACTGTTTACAGATGAGGGCCATATTCTATATTGTCCAAAGCAGTCATTTGTTGTCATCTGAAAACTGTCTTTTCGGACAACTTAAAATGATCACACAAGGGCTAGATTCAAAAGCATTTTTAAATGATGTTTTGAGAGAAAGAGAGAGAGATACTTATTTTATTAGAGTTCCGAGTGACTTATATACCTCCTGTGACAGGGTGAATGAACGTCACCAGCCATATACCTGGCAAACCTATGTTTAGGCTTGCAGTGCAGCAGTGACGAGGTTAAGTTTCAATTGAGAAGGGCTGCTTAATTAGTCTGACCCCAGCTGCATAATCAAGCTGTTTTGAAACCCCCAGGCTGTACACACATGCAAGCTAGCTGGTCAGGCGACAGGACTGAAATACTGAAGAGATTACTGCTATAAGGTCTGTTTTTCAAAGTACATGTGTGAGGAACTGTCTGTGGCCTGCATGCTGAAGAGAAGCTGCCTTGTTTTCTATGCTGAAGAGAAGCTTTTTTTTCTGCTGAAGAGAAGCTATTTTGTTTTTGTATGCTGAAGAGAAGCTATTTTGTTTTTGTGTGCTGTATATTTTTAAGGCTCAAAAAAGAAGCCTGATCAAGAGAACCCGCATGTGTGGTTGCATGTACCCTGCAACACCTCCCCTTAGTTAAATCATACCAAGTAATGAACTTCATGTTTTAATTTTCACCCACTGATGAAGTGACGCTGTGTAGCACTGCTTACCCACCCCCCTTTTCCGCCCATCTGGGAGAACTTGTTATTGCTACAGGTGTTGTGGTGCTTGTTACCTGTGACGGTCCAGGAAAAATGAGCTTCCGCGATGGTAAGGGGAAACAGGACAGGCTTTTGGTGATCCTTCAGGTTATTCTCGTGGTGTCAGTGCCTCCAGTCACAGTGGAGACAGTCCCCACCATGACAGACTTCTTGCATACCACTACCCAATAGACTGTTACTTAGGCAGGGGTATATAAAAAGGCTTCTTTATTGAGACAGCCACTGCAGTTGATATTACAGCGGCCGTTATTCGAACAGTTCACATGTTGCATACCTCGGAATACCATGTCATGGCTTGGGATTTCTTCCAACCGTACCGCCTTAAGACTCGAGTGCAGGCGAGTGCAGAAAATTACATTTTAGTGTTCTGGTTTTTAAACACCTGAAATTGACACAGTAGCATAGTAGCACAGTACTGTACACATTACAATTCATTCCTTTAATTGCATTTAATTGCACATAATCCATGAAATTCAAACAAAGCAACCGCGATAAACACATGTGCCTGGGACGATTGGCCGTGTTAATGCCGCATGGAGTACAACAGCGCACACGAAAACGGCTCCGTGATTTGTTTGAATAACGGCCGCTGTATGTATCATATTATAAATTGTAAAGTAACAAAGTACTTTATGATATATTTAACTTAGTTGCTCGAGTATTTGCTTTTATGATAGGTTTACTTATTTGATTATATTAAGGTATGAGGAAGACAACTTAACTCAAGTTAAGATGTGTAATTTCTTAGCACCATCATAGCTATGCCAGAATACTAATAGGCACTCACTGAAATGACTTGGAATAAATAGAGCATGTCTGGGATTGTCTGTCCTCCAGGTGAACTGCCACATGGCATGGATTCAGGTTTTTTCAAGTGCTGTACTTTTTGTAAAGTCAGCTTTTTGAAGTGAGCTAATTATCACCCAAGGATCTAGAGAGTCTTTATGTTCCAAAATGGCATCTCAAAGATATTATTGTTCTGAACTTCTTGGTAAGCAACCAAATAAAGATTTACCTGTAGTATACTATGCCAAATAGGAAACATTAGTAAATGAATAGTATATTGGCAAAGCACTTTGTATGAATTTAGAGCGTTCTTGTTCTTATATTTTACCTCAGTGATGCAGCAAATTAAAGCCCGGATACATCAAACTCCATTAAAATTGAGTTAATATTGTAACTGGTAAAAAAACCTAAAAAAGGTGTCTTATTACTGCAATTTTAAGATGGTATAAATCAAGATTGCGATAATAATTTATTTGTCCCAATGTCATGATGCAGGAATTAACGCGAACACTAATAATGCGTTAATTACTGCATTGCGGCCGCTTTAAAAATATTTCGATTTCTATATATTAATATCTATTATTACAGAACCCTATGGTAGAAATAACATTAACCCCTTTGATGCCTGTTGTCACCAAAGTATACCACAGGTACCAAAAAGTTCATACAAAAAATCTATTACATACCCCCTTGACTACCCTTGACTTCCTCTGTAGCTTAGCTCAAAAACATTTTGGACTTGGGAGTCATACTCCAGGTATTAAATGAAAAATAATTAATGTTTCTGTACGTTACTGATCCTATAAATCCGATATTCCACCATCTCCCAAAGATCCATAAGTCTCTGACCTGCCCTCCAGGCAGGCCTATTACAGTATATCAAGCATTGAATCTTAGGGAGATGGTCTATCAAGGTACATCGATTCGTTTTGCAACCATTGGTACTTGCTCTGAGATTTCAGAAACGGGTCTATAGGCCTATTGACATACAGACTGCTTTCGACAACACCTTCTTTACATTGAGATCTGATCTTCTTAAAGGAAACCCCAATATTAAGAAAAAGAATAAAAAGAAAGATTTGGGGGAGAGTAACCCATTATTCATAACACAATATAATAGGAACACTGATGATATTAGATCCATTGTCATGAAACTTTGGGATATCCTACAGTTAGATTCAGATCTCAAACCTTTTATCCAAAAGGTTCCTAAATTCATTTTCAAGAAAGCGAGAACTCTCTCCACACATCTCTCACCGAGTTTATTTCGATCTCCTGTACAACAAACTAGAGGTTTCTTAACTCCTACAAATTTCCACAAATGTGGATAATGTAGCATCTGTAATTATGCCTGACCAATCAAATCCATTACATCTAAAGTAACTAAAGATAGATATAAAATCAAAACTCTTATTATGTGCAACACAAATTTTGTTGTACAGTATACATATTGAGATGTGGTTGTGGCAAAAATTACATAGTTGGATGATTATACTTCTAAAGGTCCAGATAATGGAACACCTAAGCTCTATCAAGAACAAGGACCCACATGGTGCCAACCATGGGGGACGGTTCTTGAGGTGACACGAGGGACAGGACTTCCGGTTTGTGATCCTCCTATATATTCCTGCATTATGAAAGGAACCATACTCATTGACAAAGCACACACATGCGCGAAATGCGTCGGAGGTTCCTCTCAATGTTCTTATGTGTCACAATGTTGCGGAGAATCCAATAAACAGCTTTTTTCATCTGCCGAGCGTTCCAGCCCCATCATTGTTTTTCATTGAAACACAGTGCACCGCCTATTGTTTCCCCCTTGGGATGCCACTTACTGTGAGTTCGTCTAGGTGGAGAGAACGCCGACTTCGGGCTTCCAAACTACAAGGTTGTGAGTAATTGTATAATCAAAGGTTTTATGGAATTTACAATTATTGTTACCAGTCTAGCTCCAAGGGAGAGATATCTTTGGTCAACAAGGTGTTTTGAGTTCTCCGCCTTTCGTAGGGTCCGCAGATACACCTACTGGGTACCTTCATTCAGTTACCTCTCCTCAACATCGGAGCAAATATGAATTGTCTCTACTTATTAATATGAGCCACATTGTCTACCATATATATGCTCAACTAAGTTGAATGAATATCTTATACATACTCATCAATCATTACTGACCATTATTTTATGCACTCTAGAGATCTGACTTGGGAACTTATGGGTTCCATTTTTTCTAAGTACTTATCAGAAGCTTAAAAATGTGATGACTTTGATTTGTAAAAGTAAAGGTGAAAATGTTAGTTAGTTTTAAGTACAGCTACTTTTATCCTGAAGTTTCTATTGTCTTACAACTGACAAGATCACTGTCAGAATCCTGGGTTAGGAAGAAAAGGGAGATTGAAGTTTCTTTTGTTTTTTACCATATGTAGCCCTTGCACCCCTGGGGTATGGTAACTACAGATGCTGCTGTCACCTGTGAGGCTAACAAGAGGCCTGAGCCTCTGCCACTGGGAGCCTGGGGTATACTTACACTGGGTACAGCGCCTCCACTGATCAGGGATCCCAACTTGGTGGGAGTGTTCCCTTATCAGAACCAACATATACAGTAACCACACGCAGTTGGATAAAACAGTATTTACTTAGCATAATAATAATAATAACCTTTGCATAATGTTTCATACATAAACAGCATGACATTCCCTGGCATGAATATCATCACATCACCCCACACATGTAAATGGTTGCACCACTTTAGTGTCAGTCTTTATATCACCCTAGTCCTTGGTATACCAATGTGCCAGGCACTTAACCTCTTAGTGTCCACCAGCGATAGATTGGAGTGTGTGTGTGAGGGACAGCGCTTCCCTGTGTTGGGGCCTGTTGTTGCACTTTAATATAATACCTTACTGGTTATGGTCCTAACCAGGAGAATCCTTGAGGAGTCTGCAATACCGCAACGTGATCCCACATAGCACTGCACTGCTCTCTGCAGAAATGAATGCACACGCTGACTCCACAGGGGAGGGATTCCCAGCCGGATTATCCCTTTGCAAACAGTCTCTGTTATGCAATCAGAGTCTCTTCCTGCTACACACTGTGCTGACAGTCAGACTCTATCCTGTGAACTTTGTCTCACTAGGAGTACAGTGAAGGAGTCCCTGTCCTAAGGCAGTTCCCTACACAATACAGTTACTTCTCTACAGTGACTCAGGGAATTAACTGGGCCCTGGGGTTTAAATTCTGGCCTAATCCTTGGAGCACTGCTCTTTGGATCTAACCTGCAGCTTCAGGCTCCTGGTCTTCACTGACTGCTTCCTGTTCCAGCATGCAATAGTCTTTCCTGCTATTCAGCAGAATCCTGCAGCCCTACTGGCTCCCTGGTGTCAGGTGGTGTCACTGCCCCTGAGCATCATGGGGATTGTAGTTCTATCTGCAGCCTTTACATAGGGAGCCTCATGCTCTCCCTCTAGTGGCTGCCGCTCTGCAGCTTGCACTCGTGCGCCCCCTGAAATGGCCGCTGCGGAGTTGCCCTGCTGATGCGCAACCTCGCTGCGCGTGCGCGCGCATACACCAACATGGCGGCACCCTGCAGAGGGAACTGCCCACGACTTCGTCACCCTGCCGCACATCTCTGATGGTAAGGAGAGGGGGGGGGAAACCGGAAGCACGGGGGGACCGGAGGGTACCTGGCTACACATACTTGGTTTTCATGGCGACAAATTACTATTCTATTTTTAAACTCTTCTCAGGCAGCACTCAATAAACAATAAAGCACCATTAAAGTTACACAATGTTTCAATACATGGGTTTTTACACCACCTAGGTGTCAAAGGTCTGAAACACCTGCTAAAAATGTCACCAAGAAAAATAGAAAAGCGGCACCAGACCAATCACACAATGCAAAAGATAGGTGAAATAAAAAAAATATATAAAATCAATACTTATAGTCCCGTAGCTAGAGTCCAAGGAGGTTATTCAAACTCCTCCACAAATAAGACGTGTAGAAAAAACACGTCCTCCAGTGCGTGGTTCTATTTCTTCATTTGTGCTTAGTTCCCACTAGATGTGCTCCTCCATTTTATTCTTAATGGTGACTTGAAAATAAAGAGGAGAAGAATATGGCGTAATAACGTTTTAATCACAATAAATATAAAGATCAAAAGTGCACTCACAAACGGACAAACACAAAAGCTTTGTGATTTGGCTTTGCAGCATGTATCCTCTGGTGCAGTCTCTCCACGCTGATCCCTTCACTGTCTCCCAGAGAGTTGTTTTTTGGACACTCTGAGCCACCATATCTCTGGGAGACAGTGCTTTGCCCAACCAGCACTAAGAAATCAGCAGAGATACCAACACATGCACAGTCCAAGACAAGGAAGAGGAAACCAGGCTGTGCACAAGCCTGAGGAAGCCTCTGCATGCTGTGGGGACTAGCTGACTGGACTGGAAGCTGGGACGGTGACCGCACAGACATCCCAGGAGAAGGGATCAGCGTGGAGAGACTGAACCAGAGGATACATGCTGCAAAGCCAAATCACAAAGCTTTTGTGTTTGGCCGTTTGTGAGTGCACTTTTTAATCTTTATATTTATTGTGATTAAAACGTTATTATGCCATATTTTCTCCTCTCTATTTTCAAGTCACCATTACGAATAACCTGGAAGAGCACATCTAGTGGGAACTAAGCACAGATGAAGAAATAGAACCACGCGCTGTAGGAAGCTGTTTTTTCTAAAAATGTCACCACTCTACTGATGATACTGGAAATGCCTGAAGAATGCACAAATATACAGTACAGTACCAAGATCGATAAACACTTTCTATGGTTCAATTTTACTACGTGTTATATACTCAAATCTATATATATATATATATATATATATATATATATATATATATATATATATATATATATATATATATAGCCACAGAACGGTATTGTCTATTTATTTTTGATTATATCTATATATATATAAAAAAAAGAAGAAAAAGCGCCGAATCCTAGTGCATTACTACGCAAAAAATAAATTTATTCCCATAAATGGCTCATAAAATGAACTCACAAACATAGAATATATAAAAGCATGTTATGAGATAATACTCATGCTCCAAAGGATCAGGAAATGTCGCTTGTCTGCTGTACTGCTCCGTGACTCCACTGTGTCCGATATGGCCCTCGTTGTTCACCGCCAGCAGGAACTCACGATATCAGGCTCTCCACGAACTCCTCTCCCCGGGCTACACCCACCCCCTGATGAAGTCAGTTTAGCTGATGAAACGCGTAGGGCCAGGTGTGCAGTGGATCTTCCAACGCTTCTTTCATACCTCCTCGGCATTCTAACCTGTTCGGTATCCATACTTACCGTGTGACGTCATCCGCTGTTCCGCCGCATCCATCGTCCCCGGTGGGAACCAAAAATCATCTGTTGGTGTATGCCCGGGGAGAAGAGTTCGTGGAGAGCCTGATATCGTGAGTTCCTGCTGGCGGTGAACAACGAGGGCCATATCGGACACAGTGGAGTCACGGAGCAGTACAGCTGACTGCGGCGTTTCCTGATCCTTTGGAGCATGAGTATTAACTCATAACATGCTTTCATATATTCTATGTTTGTGAGTTCATTTTATGAGCCTTTTATGAGAATTAAATTTATTTTTTGCACAGTAATGCACCAGGATTCTGAGCTTTTTTGAAGTGAAACTTCTTTAGTGGCACGTATTCTGATGGGGTAAAACGGGAGAGATGGGGGACAAATGTGAAACGGAAGTGACGTCACGGCTCCCCCATCCCTCCCCCCCACATGCCTGCTGTGACGCCGCCGGCGCCGCTCATAACGGCCGCCGTTAACCCCACACGTCCGCTGCCATGGGTGTACAAATATGGCTGGCGCAGAGCTTCCGGTGCTGCGGGTGTGGGTGTAGTTAGATGGCGGAAGCCCCGCAAGTCCTCCGGCTGTTCAGCCTCTCTCCTCCCTAACTACGCTTCCCCTTCCATGTGTCCCGCTGACTGAGCGCCGCCGGGGCCGGAGGAGGAGAGCCGCCATTCCCCCCACACGTCCACACAGACATGGGAGGTTGAGGCGCATGCGCAGATTTGACCGCCGGGTCCCGCAGGCCAGGAAGCTATCTGCATCCGTTGATGCGAGGCAGCGCATGCGCAGAGTCGCCCACCCCTCGTAGCAGCGTCGGAGGCTGAAGCGGAAGCGGCGCCGAGAGTGGAGATGCAGCTGTCCCCATCCCTCCCCGATCCACGCGATTGAACGAGGACAGCACAGCACGGGGGGGTGCTCGCCTCTCACTGCTCCGGTAACGCGGGAAGCGGGGGTTTGAGTGCGCCGCTTCCAATGCAGCACTGCCGAGGGGGGGCTCTCAATCAG